>NC_084582.2:6142500-6270000 GCF_033978685.3 Nerophis lumbriciformis | reverse complement strand
GAATTTAAAATATATATTTTTGTGACAGCAGTCTTATAACTTTTTTGATACATTTATAGGCGCCAAAAATCAAAATGTATATGTTTTGTTATTTCACACTTGATGGATGGACTAGAACTCCTGTATGTTTATAGCAACAATGAAAAAGTAAGTTTTTGTCAACTTTATAAAGTTAAAAAAATCACCTACTTTTTGTTACCAGCCATTAAAGGACTAAGCTTTTTAAAGTTTACATTTTAAAGAAATACGTTATTGCAGTGGTTCTTAACCTAGGTTCGATCAAACCCTAGGGCAGGGGTCGGCAACCCGCGGCTCTAGAGCCGCATGCGGCTCTTTAGCGCCGCCCTAGTGGCTCTCTGGAGCTTTTTCAGAAATGTATGAAAAAATGGAAAAAGATGAGGGGAAGACAATCTATTTTTTGTTTTAATATGGTTTCTGTAGGAGGACAAACATGACACAAACCTCCCTAATTGTTATAAAGCACACTGTTTATCAGAGGTGGGACCAAATCATTGTTTTGCAAGTCACAAGTAAGTCTCAAGTCTTTGCCCTCAAGTCCGAGTCAAGTCCCGAGTCAAGACAGGCAAGCCCCGAGTCAAGTCCAAAGTCAAGACTGGAAAGTCTCAAGTCAAGTCCTAAGTCCTGCATTTTGAGTTTCGAGTCCTTTCAAGTCCTTTTAACCACAGACTAATATATTAACACAGATTGTGTATGCTTTTCAAACGCTGTATTTATTTATTAAAACAAGTGCATTTTAAATTGCAGGAAAGAAAATTGTGCTGACATTGCACTTTATAATAGCACTATTAACCAGTCATTTTAAACATTAACTCATTCCTTTACAGAACAAACACATTGAAAAATAAAGTGCAAATGTACTTATTTGTACAAAAGTGTTAACATTGAAAAAACATGACATATATGTGAAAATAACAAAAAAGTTGTACTTTTTATATGTCAGGGCCCTATGCTGCGTTGCATTTGCAAAAGACCAAATTAGCCAAGAGTCTGTCAGTCATTTGTGCACGATGGGGGCGTAGTATGATGCCACCATGGCTGAAAACTCGCTCCACTGGAGCACTGGAGGCAGGCACTGCCAAGACTCTCATGGCCACTCGGAACAGTGAAGGAAGAGTCTTCATGTTCAATGCCCAGAACAAAAGGGGGAGAGAGTTGTTTTGGGTTGGTGCACTACTTGTAAGTGTATCTTGTGTTTTTTATGTTGATTTAATTAAAAAAAAATATATATATATTTCTTGTGCGGCCCGATACCAATCGATCCACGGACCAGTACCGGGTAGTTGGGGACCACTGAGGTAAACAACCAAAAGTATGTCAGAAAGCTAGCTAAAACGGTACACATATTCATAATATAGTATACATTTTAACTGACATTTATTTTACTATTTTTGTCTTTTTTTTAGGTGGCTAAAATACGCGGTGCTGCTGACCGCCGTCTAACGTTACGTGTGATATATTGACTAACGTAACCCTGCTTAAAAAAAATCACTGAACAAAAAGTATGAATAAGGTAGTGAACTGCAACAGATTCCCGTGTTTGCAATAACGTTATAACGTTAGCAGTGAGTTTACAGCCTCACTGATTTAACTACACAGCAAATAAAAGTCACGTTACTTAGCCAATAAACGTTATCTTACATTCAAAACTTACCGTTCTTTGTGCAACTTCAAATGCCGGACGAAGTTGGAAGTTGTTGCCTCTCCATCAGTAATTTTCGAACCGCATGTGTTGCATACTGCAAACCGTTTTGTGTTGACCACCTCGTAATTTTTATACCCAAACGAAATTATTTTAGGTATCATTTTTTGTTCACTGGCGTGTGGTTTGGACATGTCTTCTTCGTTGGTTGTCCTGCAATTTGATTGGATGAATGCTGTGTGATGAAAACAAAGTAGATCTAATTTGATTGGCTGTTGTACTGAGACCACACCAGCTGACACACGCAACGCTGATAGACAAGTACACAATGAAAAATACAGAGCGCTCCCGAATAACTTTTTCATCTTTGGGTTTTGGGGAAAGTAGCAAGTCATGTCAAGTCATGTCAATTCAAAAGGCTCAAGTCCAAGTGAAGTCACAAGTCATTGATGTTAAAGTCTAAGTCGAGTTGCAAGTCTTTTTACATTTTGTCAAGTCGAGTCTAAAGTCATCAAATTCATGACTCGAGTCTGACTCGAGTCCAAGTCATGTGACTCGAGTCCACACCTCTGCTGTTTATATTAAACATGCTTCACTGATTCGAGTATTTGGCGAGCACCGTTTTGTCCTACTAATTTTGGCGGTCCTTGAACTCACTGTAGTTTGTTTACATGTATAACTTTCTAGGACGTGTTTTATGCCACTTCTTTTTCTGTCTCATTTTGTCCACCAAACTTTTAAGGTTGTGCATAAAAGGTGAGTTTTGTTGATGTTATTGACTTGTTGGAGTGCTAATCAGACATATTTGGTCACTGCATGACTGCAAGCTAATCGATGCTAACATGCTATTTAGGCTAGCTATATGTACATATTGCATCATAATGCCTCATTTGTAGCTATATTTGAGGTCATTTAGTTTCCTTTAAGTCATATTAATTCCATTTATATCTCATGACACACTATCTGTATGTAATATGGCTTTTAATTTTTTGCGGCTCCAGACAGATTTTTTTTTGTATTTTTGGTCCAATATGGCTCTTTCAACATTTTGGGTTGCCGACCCCTGCCCTAGGGGTTCGGTGAGTCGGCCTCAGGGGTTCGGCGGAGGTCAAGACACACCCGACTCATCGTGTAAATAAAAACTTCTCCCTATCGGCGTATTATGGATACCCCCAAACAATGTTCCCTCTAATTTTCCATATGCGTGGACCTACTCAGTGTCCTAGTGGTTAGAGTGTCCGCCCTGAGATCGGTAGGTCGTGAGTTCAAACCCCGACCGAGTCATACCAAAGACTTTAAAAATGGGACCCATTACCTCCCTGCTTGGCACTTAGCATCAAGGGTTGGAATTGGGGATTAAATCACCAAAAATTATTCCCGGGCATGGTGCCGCTGCTGCCCACTGCTCCCCTCATCTCCCATTGGGTGAGCAAGGGGATGGGTCAAATGCAGAGGACAATTTTCACCACACCTAGTGTGTGTGACAATCATTGGTACTTTAACTTAACTTTAACTTTACACATACAAACTGTAGCACACAAAAAAGCACATTTAATAAAAAAAAACGTTATTATGGTCTTACCTTTACTTATAAATGAAGTCCATGCGCCTTCTGAACAAAAGCATCGATAACTTGTTTATAGAAGTCTTCCTTATCTTTCTTCAGTTTTAAAAGTCTCTCTGTCCCGATGGAGATCTTCCTTTAATTATTACCTCCTGCTTCGATTGAAAGTCCACTTTAAAAACGGTTTTATTTTAGATATGTTATGCTCCATGTTAAAAGTCCAGGCGAGAGGAAAAAAATAAACGATCGCTAACTGTTGCTGCTTGTTGTCACTTATTCTGCAGCCGAGTAGTCGCAAGAATGATCTCTGGGATCACTAGCCCCCTCTACCACCAGGAGGCGGGATTACTGTGAGCCTCACCCAGTGCGCCTTCGCAGCCGTTTTATGATTGCTCAGCACAAGAAATACGTTACACACATACAGTTGTTGACAAAATACACTGTACATTATATACCTCAGCTAACTAAACTCTGGAAATGTATAATATAACTCATATAGCAATACGGTCTCACTGCACTGCAGGCCAGCAGTTAGCCGAGTCATTGCGCAATCCACGGCGAGGCTCAACTGGCTGGTGCCTCACCGCAAGTCTCTTCTCAGTATTTGAACGGCAAATGTGAAAATTCAGCGATTTTGAATAAAAATCATCTAAAACTGGTGAAGTTAAATGGAAAATAACTTTATAGTATAATCAGTGGATTTTTTTTTCTTTTTACATTTTTTTTTCTTTCCATGATGGCACGTGAGGCACCGCCTCACCTGCCTCCCCTGACTGCACGTCACTGGTGTTGAAACAGGTGTTCAGGACACTCGGAGGAAAATAGATCCCATCCCTTTAAAAACAATGAATCATTAATTTTGCCCACAGGAAATTTGAGTCAAATCTAAACCAAAGCCCTGAAGATGACATTAGAGAAGCTAAACTGTCCGTACGTACCCCCGAGAATACTTTTTTTCTTCCCCATACCCTTGCTCTGAACTCTTCATGTCACCACAGGACTTGTGTGAGTATACAGGTTTTGCATGACTACATAGGACCTTTCACCACGCGGACTGGTGTGACGACAAAAACACCAGCAGGTAAACAAGGAAACTCTCCTTTCATTCCTCACATGCCTTTAACTGCTCTATCTACCGTTTGGTATCTGAACCACTTCTTCTGTTTCGTTTTTCAATTCATGCACGGTGAAGCTATGCGATGGACGCAGGAATGTCGTTGTGCAGAATGTTTGCGATAAGGAATAAGAAAACAAGTGTCATGACATGTCATGTTTCGCCTCTGTTGTGGTTTTCTTTTGTTTGAGGTTCTATTTGTCATGACTTGGTCCTGGGGTTTAGTTTTTCTAGAAGGCAACGGAAAGTTGGCTCGGGCGAGACGGGAATGTGAGAACATATTTATTTAATTTTATCAAAAAAAACGAAAAGCGCGCACAGTGGCGGAGAAACAACTTGGCTATGAAAACAAATACTTGCACAAAGGCAGAAACTATGAACAACAAAAAAAAAAAACTAACTGTGGCATTAATAAACAAAACTTACTTGGCATGGACAAAAGGAGCAGCGTGAACGATGGACATGAAAAAAGTGTCAGAAATGTGCAGAGCATAAATGTGGGATGTCACCAGACAGACAAACTGAAAACAATGAACTTAAATACTACAGACATGATTAACGAAAACAGGTGCGTGACTCATAACGTGAAACAGGTGCGTGACGTGACAGGTGAAAACTAATGGGTTGCTATGGTGACAAACAAGAGTGCACAATGAGTCCAAACGTGGAACAGGTGAAACTAATGGGTAATCATGGAAACAAGACAAGGGAGTGAAAAGCCAGAAACTAAAGAGTCCAATAACTAAACAAAACATGACTAAAACAAAACATGATTACACAGACATGACACTATTTCTGTTTCAGCGCTCCTTTACTTGTTTACCTCCATTTGCTCGGGGCGCTGATTTATCGCACCTGCCTCTGATTAGTAATCATGAGGCTCCCCAGCAGGCACAAGACATTAAAACAACGTTAAGAACTTGTTGAATTAGGTCCTGACATTGAGCACCTTGACGTTGAAATAACATGCTTATTGAAGACGTTTAATCAATGTTGGGTTCTGGCGTTGATTTGAACATTGAAATTTGGTCATTTCCCAACCAACAACGTGGATCCAACGTTTCCATATGAGTTGGGAAATTGTGTTAGATGTAAATATAAACGGAATACAATGATTTGCAAATCCTTTTCAACCCATATTCAATTGAATGCACTACAAAGACAAGATATTTGATGTTCAAACTCATAAACTTTATTTATTTTTTTTGCAAATAATAATTAACTTAGAATTTCATGGCTGCAACACGTGCCAAAGTAGTTGGGAAAGGGCATGTTCACCACTGTGTTACATGGCCTTTCCTTTTAACAACACTCAGTAAACGTTTGGGAACTGATGAGACACATTTTTTAAGCTTCTCAGGTGGAATTCTTTCCCATTCTTGCTTGATGTACAGCTTAAGTTGTTCAACAGTCCGGGGGTCTCCGTTGTGCTATTTTAGGCTTCATAATGCGCCACACATTTTCAATGGGAGACAGGTCTGGACTACAGGCAGGCCAGTCTAGTACCCGCACTCTTTTACTATGAAGCCACGTTGATGTAACATGTGGCTTGGCATTGTCTTGCTGAAATAAGCAGGGGCGTCCATGGTAACGTTGCTTGGATGGCAACATATGTTGCTCCAAAACCTGTATGTACCTTTCAGCATTAATGGCGCCTTCACAAATGTGTAAGTTACCCATGTCTTGGGCACTACTACACCCCCATACCATCACAGATGCTGGCTTTTCAACTTTGCGCCTATAACAATCCGGATGGTTCTTTTCCTCTTTGGTCCGGAGGACACGACCTCCACAGTTTCCAAAAACAATTTGAAATGTGGACTCGTCAGACCACAGAACACTTTTCCACTTTGTATCAGTTCATCTTAGATGAGCTCAGGCCCAGCGAAGCCAACGGCGTTTCTGGGTGTTGTTGATAAACAGTTTTCGCCTTGCATAGGAGAGTTTTAACTTGCACTTACAGATGTAGCGACCAACTGTAGTTGCTGACAGTGGGTTTCTGAAGTGTTCCTGAGCCCATGTGGTGATATCCTTTACACACTGATGACGCTTGTTGATGCAGTACAGCCTGAGGGATCGAAGGTCACGGGCTTAGCTGCTTACGTGCAGTGATTTCTCCAGATTCTCTGAACCCTTTGATGATATTACGCACCGTAGATGGTGAAATCCATAAATTCCTTGCAATAGCTGGTTGAGAAAGGTTTTTCTTAAACTGTTCATCAATTTGCTCACGCATTTGTTTAAAAAGTGGTGACCCTCGCCCCATCCTTGTTTGTGAATGACTGAGCATTTCATGGAATCTACTTTTATACCCAATCATGGCACCCACCTGTTCCCAATTTGCCTGTTCACCTGTGGGATGTTCCAAATAAGTGTTTGATGAGCATTCCTCAACTTTATCAGTATTTATTGCCACCTTTCCCAACTTCTTTGTCACGTGTTGCTGGCATCAAATTCTAAAGTTAATGATTATTTGCAAAAAAAAAAAAAAAAAAGTTTATCAGTTTGAACAACAAATATGTTGTCTTTGTAGCATATTCAACTGAATATGGGTTGAAAATGATTTGCAAATCATTGTATTCCGTTTATACTTACATCTAACACAATTTCCCAACTCATATGGAAACAGGGTTTGTACAACTATTTTGCAACGTTGTTTCAAAGTCAGTTTTAAAGGATATCCATGTATAATCAACGTTGTGTCAACGTCTTCTGCCTGCTTCTACCTATGTTCGCCACTGGCGACAGTATATCTTTTATGTTTGCTGATGTTTCTACCTTCTTTGTTTTTCATGCTAGAAAAGTTTACCTTGAACCCCTTTCTGTATTTTGCCTTGCCTAAGGATTAAATAATAATTCTTACCTGCAAGATGTGTGTTGTCCTCCGCATCTTTGGAATAACCACATCGCCAATCATGCCAGAACAGACCCGTCTGTGAGTGTTTCCGAGGCGGACCTCTGGTCTGAGGAAAGGGAGGAATCGAACTTGCGACTGTTCGAGGCGGTGGAGACGAAGAGCT
Organism: Nerophis lumbriciformis; assembly: GCF_033978685.3. Classification (NCBI taxonomy): domain Eukaryota; kingdom Metazoa; phylum Chordata; class Actinopteri; order Syngnathiformes; family Syngnathidae; genus Nerophis; species Nerophis lumbriciformis. Next base: position 6,262,642 of record NC_084582.2, on the reverse strand, counting down.
CGCGTTATTCGCTGCAGGACAACGATTCGTTGATGAGGGAGCCAGATGGCACTCTGGTCCCAATCAACATTGCCACAACGCCGCCCCGAGCGCGTCCATGAAGGCGGAGGCCGATGAGAATGTCGTCCAGAATGATTGCACATGTGTAGCCAACAAAGATCTGCACCATGGAGCTCTTAAAAAACTTTGCTGGCAGTACTGATTCCAAATGACATCCGCATAAACCCCAAAAACCACTGCTGAAAGTCGTTAGCATTGAGGATTTGTGGTCCAGGGAGATTGCCCAAGGACTGGGAAAACTGTGGCGTCAGACATTTGTGATGCCACCTCCTCCCCTGTGCACACAGGGTGATGCAGTCTTTTCAAAGCCGAGTTGATGTCCTTAGGATTGAGTCAGATCCTGATTTCTTCTTTGTCCTTTGTTGGTAGCGACTATAAAATATACCCAGTCTGCGGGCTCTGAGATCGGTGTGATGACACCGAGTTCTTGCATTCTGTCTATTTCAGCTTTGCCTTGGTCTTTCATTGCAACAGAAATGCAGTGTGCGGGGCACTCCACAGGTCTCACTCAAGTGTCATTGAATATGTGACAGGGAGCTTTCTTAACTCATCTGTGACAAGGTCACTATATTCACTTTTGGTTTGCTGAGTGAAACCAGGAACTGTGGAGTAGTGATGGGATCGGCAGTTCATTTGACTGTACTGAATCACTAGAATCAGTTCCTTGAATTGAGTCGTTCACCTGAATCACTTCTGCAGCAGCAGTTCTATGTGCAGGTCGGCGAATCATGAGTCAGTCAGTAACAGCTTCCCCAGCGGCAGATCTCGGTGTGTATCAGTTCGCGAACGACACAAGCCCTCAGCACCCGATGTTACGACGCGCACAGTGACTGAACGAGAGCCTCAATGTGACGTCCTCCTCCGCGAAACAGTCAGTTCTCTGTGTCAGTAGGTTCGCGAGTCCTGATTCTGTCGTTCACTGAGTGATTCATGTCGTTAATCCGCGGTGAACGAATCGTTCGCTCAGTCCCTCCCCCCGTCCCCATGATGAGTGGCTGCGTCGTTCGCCGACGTCGAGGGTTCAGTGAGTCACAGAATGCGCCAGTTGCACTCATACCGGCGGAGCTAAACTGAACTGAGAAAGGAACGAATCAGTTCATGAAGTAATTCGGTTCACTCAAAAGATTTGTTCGTTCGAACGACACAACATTACTGTGGAGCTGCTCATTCTAACAAAGCTTTAGAAGACCAAGCAATGGCATTACATTCTCTGTGCCAATGAATCAGGGTAGGGTATAGCATTTGGCCTCTAGATGGCAGCATAGATCAACAAATCCTAGAGCAGTGGTTCTTAACCTTGTTGGAGGTACCCAACCCCACCAGTTTCATATGCGCATTCACCGAACCCTTCTTTAGTGAAAAATAAAATGTTTTTAGGGACCGCAATGTCCCTTTGGGACAGAGGACCCTATTGTAATTGTAAGGTTTTATTATTATTATTATACCGGCCGCCTCTTTGAGCTGTAATTTGACCCCCTTAACATGCTTCAAAACTCACCATATTTGACACACACATCAGGACTGGCAAAAATTGCCATCTAATAAAAAAACCAAACCCCAAAACTTAAAATTGCGCTCTAGCGCCCCCTAGGAAAAACCACAGACAAAACTGCTTGCAACTTCAACAGGAAGTTGGCAATTCCCCCTTCAAAACAAAAGTTTACTAAAAACAGTCACTTTTGCCTCTTTGAGCTGTAATTTGATCCCCTTAACATGCTTCAAAACTCACCAAACTGGACACACACATCAGTACTGGCAAAAATTGCAACCTAATAAAAAAAACAAACCCCAAAACTCTAGCGCCCCCTAGGAAGAAAACACAGACAAAACTGCTCCTAGGAAGAAAACACAGACAAAACTGCCTGTAACTTCCAGTAGGAATGTCGTAGAGACATGAAACCTCTGTGTAGGTCTCACTTAGACCTACATTTCATAAATTAACAACTCCCAGCAAAAATCAACAGGAAGTTTGCAATTCCCCCTTCAAAACAAAAGTTTTGTAAAAACCGGGCACCTTTTTTCAAACGTTATCTCCTCTGAGCGCGTTTGTCGTGTCGGCTTCAAACTAAAACAGGAGAGAGATTGAACCCTTCTGATTAAAAGTTGACGAAAGAGTTCTAATTACTGCTCCGGTTTGGATTTTATGTGCCGTCAAAGTCGGTCCCGTCCATCGCTGCTTGCAGCTTTAATTTATTTTTATAATTCAAGACAAAGTTATGTTTTTTTTACTGGTGCACAAAATGAACCGTGCATGAACATCACCTTGTTCAAAGAACAAAACCAACACAGTGCATTAATTCACAACTAATTACACACCTGCAAATCAGATGGAAAATTAGAGGGAACTTTGTTTGGGGGTATCCATAATACGCCGATAGGGAGAAGATGATGAGTCGGGTGTGTCTAGGGCTCCACCGAACCCCTGAGGCCGACTCACCGAACCCCTTGAGTTCGACCGAACCCAGGTTAAGAACCACTGTCTTAGAGTCTGGATCTAACAACCACCATATGCAACACAGTTATAGTAGGCCGACTGCCTGGCTGTACTTCTTTTCTTTTCACTTTTTCAAAAGTCTTTGCGGAGAGCAGTGGTGTCTCCAGAAATGTGGCACACTAAAACTGTAAGCCATAATTTCATAGTTGTATTCTACTGTTGTAGTAAACCGGTCTGTAGAAAAGTATCAGAAATACTCCATCTGTCACAAGGGGTGCGCATGGTGATGCGGGGGTTTGTTCTCCCAAGATGCAAGGGACGAATCCGGACAGGACTTGCAGGTAATAACTTGATTTAATAATAAAATAACACAACACTGGTACAAAAAAGAAAACAAACCGACAGGAAGAGGTGCCGAACGCACTGGAAGCTAAGGCTAACACTTAGCACAAACTATGGAACTTAGCTGAGTCTAGGAAACAAGAACGAACTTACGTGGCAGTCGCGTGATGCAAAAACAAAGAAAGCAGAACGAGTGATGAACAAAGGTGGGCTTAAATAATGTCAGTGATTACAACAGGTGCGCGTCAGAAACACAAGCGGCAGGTGGAATTAATATGTAACTATGGCAACCAACTCAAAGGTGCACAGACAGGAACAAAATGAGTCCAAGACTAACAGAAAACCCAAACAGAAATATGATCCGGGCAGCGGATCATAACACCATCCATTCATCCATCCATCCATTTTCTACCGCTTGTCCCTTTCGAGGTCGCTGGAGCCTACCTCAGCTGCACTCAGGCGGAAGGCGGGGTACACCCTGGACAAGTCGCCACCTCATCACAGGGCCAACACAGATAGACAGACAACATTCCCACTCACATTCACACACTAGGGCCAATTTAGTGTTGCCAATCAACCTATCCCCAGGTGCATGTCTTTGGAGGTGGGAGAAAGCCGGAGTACCCGGAGGGAACCCACGCAGTCACGGGGAGAACATTCAAATTCCACACTGAAAGATCCCGAGCGCAGGATCGAACCCAGGACCTTCGTATTGTGAGGCACATGCACTAACCCCTGTACCACTGTGCTGCCATCAGAAATACTCAAAGACTGATATACTTTGGTTTATTGTGTTGAATGTTATTATTGATCTAATGTGCAAAGACTAATAACAGAACAGTTCATATTTTGAGTTGCTCAACAATTCTGTTTCATTTTGCAATTATTTTTGGCAAAAGGTGTACATTTATTGCAGACAAAACAATTATTGGGCAAAATCAGATAGTGGTGGATAAAAAAATAAAAGCAGGTACAGAAACAATTATATCTTTGCTTTATGCAACAGGATTTTCCCAACAGGGATAAGTAATTTGATTCTCATTACCAGGCTTTGGAATAGCTTTATTCGCCTGTTGTTATGTTCTTTGGCAACCACATCCACAAAGTCATCAAGATTTATGGCCCTAGCCTAGCCTTTCTTGATTCTACACTCAGCACATCCAAATTGCTTAAATGCTCATCAGTCCTGGGGTTTTTTCAGCTCACTCTTAATTAGCTTTGGCATAGAAAAACAGCGCTCACACTCAAAGGATGCAGTGCTCAAGGGCAGTGCAGGTGCGGTATTGCACAGTTTAAACGTTCGGTGGAAGACCTCCTTAAATGGGTGTAGAAAGACAAACCTTAAATCCTATATCTAAACCTAAATCTTAAATCTACACCTACATCTAAATCTAAATGTGAGCGTTAAATGTTAAATCTAAACCTAAATCTTGAATTTAAATGTTTGCTTTACCAAACAAGTGAAGCATTGTAGATACTTTCTGGAATCTCTGTAAATAGACTAGACTTCCTTTTTATTGTCATTTTAATTTGAACTTTACAGCACAGATAAGAACGAAATTTCATTACATAAGCTCATGGTAGTGCAGGATAAAAAAGTAATAAGGTGCATGTATAAATAAATATATATATATGAATAATATATTAATATAGATATATATATATATATATATATATATATATATATATATATATATATAAAATAAATAAATATATATAAATATATATAAATAAATAAATAGATTACTGTACAGATAAATATATTGCACTTTTTCACATGCGTCCATGTTTATGGATGTACAGTATGTTATATTGTCTTTTTTATTCCAGCGAGTTAATCCATTTTGGGGGAAGTTGAGGGGGATAATTTAATTATGATGCGTTCAAGAGTCTTACGGCCTGAGGCATACTTGCCAACCTTGAGACCTCCGATTTCGGGAGGTGGGGGGGTGGGGGGGGCGTGGTTGGGGGCGTGGTTAAGAGGAGAGGTGTATATTGACAGCTAGAATTCACCAAGTCAAGTATTTCATATATATATATATATATATATATATATATATATATATATATATATATATATATACACATACATACATACACATACATATGTGTATATATATATATATATATATATATATATATATATATATATATATATATATATATATATATATATATATATATATATATCCTGAAAATATGCAAACAAAACTGTGTTTAGATAATTGATACTTCAAACTTGCATAAATAAATCTTAAGGATATAACATAACTTGGCTTCAGAGATCTTCAAAATGTAATGAATAAAATGCTAAAGTTGTTGATAAACAAGCAATTGTTTTAATAATTAAATATGGTCATTATAAATGAATTATTATGATCATTTAAAATTTATTATTTCATATATGTTTATTTTAATGTATGATTCTATGGCTGGATGTAATAAGGAGTCAGAAAAAATACAAATAAAAACACAATTATTTTTGATGTTTTTAGCAAAATATAGTAAAAATGTATTTAGTTTTTTTTGTAATTAATAAATATATTTATTTTTAGGTAAGATAAACATAATAATACAATTTATCTCTAGTCTGGATGATTTAGTTCTTGTCACCCTGTTGTCCTCCTGTCATAAAAAAAAGGCTGTCCTCACTCAGGTCCGCATGGAGCTAGAGGGGGCGTGGCCTCCAGCTCCGGCTGAAAATCGGGAGATTTTCGGGAGAATATTTTTCCCGGGAGGTTTTCGGGTGAGGCGCTGAATTTCGGGAGTCTCCCGGAAAATTCGGGAGGGTTGGAAAGTATGGCCTGAGGGAAGAAGCTGTTACAGAACCTGGGGGTTCTGCTTCGGAGGCTGTGGAACCTCTTTCTAGAGTCCAGCAGTGAAAACAGTCTTTGGTAGGGGGTGGGAGGAGTCTTTGCAGATTTTCTGAGCCCTGGTCAGGCAGCGGCTTTTTCAGATCTCCTGGATAGGAGGAAGAGGAGTCCTGATGAATGTAACATGCAATTAGATAATTAGGTGTCTGGTATGACATAAAAGACTATAGTTAGACAGTGACGATGGCATTGTCCAAAAGCCGTTCATACAGGTGCCTTCTCGCCTTTGTAATTTAATCTCCATATTCTTCTGTTCCTCTCCTTGTTTATGGATGCTAATATGAACATGTCTAAAGAGGTGCTTTTCCACATGAGGTCAGACTTTGTGGATAAAGTATCAATGCCAGTCATCAAATGTATTCTGGACGATCTTTTGACGGACAAAGTCCTGAATGACGCAGTCTGCAGGTGTACCTAATGCTGTGGCCTTGCAGTCATTCACAACTCCTCCAACACGAACATTATTGTTTTCGCACTTTTTGGCTTCTTATGAAATAACTTTTTTAAATAGATTCAATCTTGCACGTGGAAAGTTCAAGTGTGAGCTTCAGTTGATATAACACTCCCGTCAGGGGGTGCATTCTACGGCGGGGGTGCAGGAGGCAGGATTACTGCGAGCCTCAGCCAGTGCGTCTTTTGCAGCCGTTTTATGATCGCTCAGCACAAGAAATACGTTACACACATACAATTGTTGACAAAATACACTGTACATTATATACCTCAGCTAACTAAACTATGGAAATGTATAATATAATTCATATAGCAATACGGTCTCACTGCACAGCAGGCCAGCAGTTAGCCGAGTCCGCAATCCATGTTGAGACACAACACCGCACCGTCTCTTCTCAGTATTTGAAGGCAAATGTGAAAATTCAGCGATTTTGAATAAAAATAATCTAAAACTGGTGAAGTTAAATGGAAAATAGCTTTATAGTATAGTCACTGGATACATATAACAATTTAATAAAATTATTTTATTTTTACATTTTTTTTCTTTCCATGATGGCCTGCCTCTAGTGACTGCACATCACTGTGCACAGATAGAAAAGTACAACTTCAGCACAATTGATAATAACTATAGCAACGGCCTTTAAGCATAAGAGTTGTAATTATTCTAACATTTAAACACCTGCAAATCAGATGGAAAATTAAAGGGAGTATCCATAACACAGCGATAGGGAGAAGTTTTTATTTACACGATGAGTCGGGTGTGTCTTGACCTTCGCCGAACCCCTGAGACCGACTCACTGAACCCATGGAGTTCGATCGAACCCAGGTCCTGATGTTTTTTGGTGCTAAAGTAACCACAACATTAGCGCCGCATAAAACATTATGTCGCTACTCGTCCGATGTTTTCTAAAAACAATGTTAAAAATAAATAAATAATTAAAGCCTTGTCCAGTTGTTTACTGACATATTCTAATTGTGTTTAAATAACTTTTACTGCATATGAATATCGGCTTCAAATATCGTTTATTGACCACTTTGACTACTGATAATCGGTAACGATCCAGTTGATCTCTAGAATCTAAACACAAAATTAACACTGCACCAGTGGTCTCATTTCTCAAAAAGCATTTGCCTCAATTATAATTGTAATTGTATAGGAACAGGAGTCTGTAAAGCCTCTCCGTCGACTGCAGGTCAAGGAGATCATTGGTAATAAGATAACCTCAAACTGTCACTGTGACATTTGTGCTTATCTTCATACAGGCCCTGCAAAGCGGCAACACTTTAATAGTCAAGTAAGTAAAATTGTATATTATTATTTGTTTCAGTGTGGGGCAGACACTATGATGTCTCACTAAAAAAAGGTCACTGGAGCTGAATATCAAACTAAAGACAAATATGAAAATAATCTGGGATTTTTCCAAAATGTTGTTAAGAATGATTAAACTAAATACTCCTCAGTATTTGGAACAGGAGTACAGTAACTAGAACAGTAAATGTAAAAAAATGGCAATATGAACTAAGTAGCTGTGTCATGTCTGTGTAATCATGTTTTGTTTTGTTTAGTTATTGGACTCTTTAGTTTCTGGCTTTTCACTCCCTTGTCTTGTTTCCATAGTTACCCATTAGTTTCACCTGTTCCACGTTTGGACTCATTGTGCACTCTTGTTTGTCACCATAGCAAACCATTAGTTTTCACCTGTCACGTCACGCACCTGTTTCACGTTTTGAGTCACGCGCCTGTTTTCACTAATCATGTCTGTAGTATTTAAGTTCATTGTTTTCAGTTTGTCTTTCTGGCGACATCCGGATCCATACCCCTGTCACACTCTGTTTCTGTCAGGACTTGGACTATGGCGTGGTTTGTTCTCCCGTGGTGCAAATGAACATTTGGACCAGACATGGCGTGAATGTGAAGACATATTTAATTTTAACACTCAAAAAAAGAAACAAACAAAAGGCGCTCACAGTGGAGGTACAAAACTTGGCTATAAACGCAAAACTTGCACAAAGGCAGAAACTATGAACAATGAAACAAAAACACTAACTGTGGCATTAATAAACAAAAACTTACTTGGACATGGCATGAAGTGCGCAGAGGTAAACAGAGTGTGACAGGGGTATGGATCCGGATGTCGCCAGAAAGACAAACTGAAAACAATGAACTTAAATACTACAGACATGATTAGTGAAAACAGGTGCGTGACTCAAAACGTGAAACAGGTGCGTGACGTGACAGGTGAAAACTAATGGGTTGCTATGGTGACAAACAAGAGTGCACAATGAGTCCAAACGTGGAACAGGTGAAACTAATGGGTAACTATGGAAACAAGACAAGGGAGTGAAAAGCCAGAAACTAAAGAGTCCAATAACTAAACAAAACAAAACATGATTACACAGACATGACAAGCTGAAAGCTTCAATAAGTACTTTGTGAACAGTGGACCAAATCTGGAAGAAAAGATTCCAGATCCCGAGTCAGTTAAAGACTTGAATGAGACTATAGACAGAAATCTTAACTTGATGTTCCTCGAAGGTGTGACAAAAGATAGGAGAATATACCGAGCTGAAAATATCTTGTAACGTACCTCATCGACCCCAAAAGGGACACGCGGTAGTAAATGGATGGATGGATGGATCTTGAACCTTAAAAAAAAAGATAATCTAATTTATCTTCTCGGTGAACCATAATTTACTCTATTTATTTATGAGAACTTTAACTATTGTGTATGTGTTTATATGTCTAATATTTATTTATGTATTTAATATTTGTTTACTTACTTATTTACTAATTTTTTTTATTCACTGTTCTGTTACAAACATTTACCATGAATTGATTAACGTGGACCCAGACTTAAACGAGTTGAAAAACGTGTTTATTAATGAAAATTATGAAAATGAAAACTTATTCGGGTGATACTATTTAGTGGTCAATTGTACGCATACTTGCCAACCTTGAGAGCTCCGATTTCGGGAGGTGGGGGGTGGGGGGGCGTGGTCGGGGTGGGTTGGGGCGTGGTTGGGGGCGTGGTTAAGAGAGGGAGTATATTGACAGCTAGAATTCACCAAGTCAAGTATTTCATACATACATACATATATATATATATATATATATATATATATATATATATATATATATATATATATATATATATATATATATATATATATATATATCTACATCCTGAAAATATGCAAACAAAACTGTGTTTGGATAATTGATACTTCAAACTTGCATAAATAAATCTTAAGGAATATAACATAACTTGGCTTCTGAGAGCTTCAAAATGCAATGAATAAAATGCTAAAGTTGTTGATAAAGAAGCAATTATTTTAATAATTAAATATGGTCATTTTAAATGAATTATTGTGATAATATAAAATTAATTATTTCAAATATGTTTATTTTAATTCTATGGCTGGATGTAATAAGGAGTCAGAAAAAATACAAAAAAATACAATTAATTCTGATGTTTTTAGCAAAATATAGTAAAAATGTATTTTTTTTTTATTTTTTTTTAAATTAATAAATATATTTATTTTTAGGTAAGATAAACATAATATTACAATTTGTCTCTAGTCTGGATGATTTAGTTCTTGTCACCCTGTTGTCCTCCCGTCGTGAAAAAAGGCTGTCCTCACTCAGGTCCGCATGGAGCTGGAGGGGGCGTGGCCTCCAGCTCCGGCTGAAAATCGGGAGATTTTCGGGAGAATATTTGTCCCGGGAGGTTTTCGGGAGAGGCGCTGAATTTCGGGAGTCTCCCGGAAAATTCGGGAGGGTTGGCAAGTATGATTGTACGGAATATGTACTGTACTGTGCAATCTACTAATAAAAGTCTCAATCAATCAAAAAAAAACAGAACAAAGAAATGGGATAAAACTGCCATGATATGAAAAGAGGTATTATTAAATAAACTCTGTTTCTATCTACTCCTTTTTTTGGACGTGCTGTAATGAAACAACCGGAAATATGTGACGCGTTACATTGTATGAAACGCGCTGACTGGAAGGAGATCTCGCGATACTTACCGATGTTTTCCGTTGTCTTGTGACGGGTTCGTCATATGACGTCAACGGGTCTCGTGACCTAATGCGGAAGTGACGACACAACACAAGAAAAATAGCTGCGTGTTGATAGTCGCGTCTTTTTCCCCCCCTAATTGTATTAATCTTTATCCTGCTGTTAATCCGAACAACAATGGACAGTTCTGATAGGACGACATCGGACTTTGCAGGCGGACCGCCGCCTAATTTTAGAACGTAGGAAAATTCATTTAATGTCATTTAATTTACCTTTTGCTAGCTAGCTTAGCCAGTTAGCGTTCTGTTTTTAGCCTGAAGGGATGGACATGTAGTATGGCGTTTAGGATACATATGTACATCTACAATAATATGAGCATTAAACTGAATAGTCAGTTCGCAAAAAAAGATGCATCGAAACAGAACTAAGTGTGTTGTTTTGCTTGCAGGAATGAAGGCTCTTTGGTTTCAGCCCTGAAGACTTTGCTGTTCTTCACCATCTTGATGATCACCTTGCCCATTGGCTTGTACTTCGCTTCCAAAGCTTACATTTTTGAAAGTAAGTCTTCTTTTGTGCGTTTTAACCACCAAACCGGTAAACAATTAGAAAGTAAGTCTTCTTGTGTGTGTTTTTTGTGTGTAAACTAGAGATGCGCGGACAGGCAATTATTTCATCCGCAACCGCATCAGAAAGTCGTCAACCATCCGCCATCCATCCGATCTAACATTTGATCAGAACCGCACCCGCCCGTTGTTATATATCTAATATAGACGATGCAAGGCATTAGTGAGGTTATAAAGCTTTTGCCTGTTAAAGAAAGGAGACTGATCCAATGCAGCACAGACATTCGCGTGCCACGCTGTCACGACCCAGACGCACACCAGTGCGCAATCATCTGGGAGCCGCGCTGAGCGCACCTCCAAGCGCGTCTCGCTGCCGGCGACGGCCGGGTATGGGCCCGACGCTCCAGCGCCATCCATTTTCAGGGCTAGTTGATTCGGCAGGTGGGTTGTTACACACTCCTTAGCGGGTTCCAACTTCCATGGCCACCGTCCTGCTGTCTATATCAACCAGGGTGAGCCCCACCCCTTTCGTGAGCGCACTGCGCGCGGAGTGACCCCTGTTACGCGCCCCCGGCCACGGGGGTGGCGGGCAGGTAAGCTGCTTACCTGCTGCGCGTGACGCCGGCCGCGGCGAAGGCGGACGAGGCGGGGTGTCGGTGCGGTGGGCGCGGTGCTGACCCTGGACGTGCGTTGGGCCCTTCTCGCGGATCGCCTCAGCTACGGCTCCCGGTGGGGCCCTCTCGGGGGAAGGGGCCTCGGTCCCGGACCCCGGCGAGGCGTCCCTTCTCCGCTCCGTAAAAGTGTCCATCTCTTTTTTTTTTTCTTCTGTTGTGGCATATGCAGCAGGTGCCTGCTCGTTTTTCGTATGTGGGTAACAACATTTAACTATGTATATATATTTCCGAATTGGTTTAACTGCCACCCGCCTGAATCTATTTAAAATCTAATTTTTTTTTATTTCAACCGCCCGACCCGACCCGCGGATAAAATCTAATTTTTTTTTAATTTCATCCGCCCGATCCGCGGATAATCCGCGAACTCCGCGGTTGTGCCCGCAAACCGCACATCTCTAGTGTAAACAATCAGAATGTCCAATCCTAACAGATTATACCAGAATTGCATAACTAAATGCAACTTTAATAGTGTCCCTGTAGTCTGCTGTGGTGAAGACCTCAAATATTATGAATACTAATTATTATTACGATAGATCGTCAACGACAAAATCACAAAAGTCGTTTCTAGGGGTGTAACAATTTGTTTTAACGATTCACTGTGATTGAGTATCAGTTGTTGGCGTTACGATTCAGGGACCTTTTTTTTTTTTTTTTATGATACGATCTGTGGCAGAGAAGAGGACTTTTGTGATTCTTAATAATATTTAGTATTAGCTCAGAGAAAGACTTAGCTGGGTCAAAAAGTCTGAAATTGCTGTGCTCTCTCATAGCTGCGATATGGCAACAAAATTATCACAATTTTTTCATATCATCTGATCTCAATGAATATAAAAAAAATTGTGTGTGTATATATATATATACATATATAATGTGTGTGTATTAGAGATACGCGGTTTGCGGACACAACCGCGGAGTCCGCGGATTATCCGCGGGTCGGGCGGTTGAAATAAAAAAAAAAAAAGATTTTATCCGCGGGTCGGGCGGTTGAAATAAAAATAAATTAGATTTTAAATAGATTCAGTTAAACCAATTCGGAAATATATATACATAGTTAAATGTTGTTACCCACATACGAAAAACAAGCAGGCACCTGCAGCACGCCACAACATAAGAAAAAAGAAAAAAAAGATGGCAACGCCGGCACCAAACGTGGTACGCGACAAACTAAAAAAGGGAATACTAAAGACCAGGGGGAAAAAAGGCCAGAAAAGTTCAGCGTGGACTCGTTTTTATGAGGTTGTAAATCAGGATGATAGTAATGCTGTCTACGTGATTTGCAAGAGCTGCGACGCTGTTTATGTCTACGACAGTCACAAAACCGGGACATCTAACATGGTGCATCACATTTGTGCAAAACCCCTAACCTCCACAAACACCCTGAGCATGAGCAGTTTCGTCCGCCGTGATCCCAGAAGAGTGCCACAGGATGTTAAAACAAGATAGAACGTGGCGTGGGACGGCGTGGCGCAGTGGAAGAATGGCCGTGCGTGACCCGAGGGTCCCTGGTTCAATCCCCACCTAGTACCAACCTCGTCATGTCCGTTGTGTCCTGAGCAAGACACTTCACCCTTGCTCCTGATGGGTGCTGGTTAGCGCCTTGCATGGCAGCTCCCTCCATCAGTGTATGAATGTGTGTGTGAATGGGTAAATGTGGAAGTAGTGTCAAAGCGCTTTGAGTACCTTGAAGGTAGAAAAGCGCTATACAAGTACAACCCATTTACCGTATTTTCCGCACCATAAGGCGCCCTGGGTTATAAGCCGCGCCTTCAATGAACGGCATATTTCAAAACTTTGTCCACCTATAAGCCGCCCCGTGTTGTAAGCCGCATCTAACTGCGCTAAATCGTATATCAACATGGACAGAGCTGCGTGAAAAAAGCCACCCGGCCTCTTCGCGTAAACTTAAACTTACCTTAACTACTCGCTCATCTTTTCTTCATCCATCCCTTCGAGTTAGCTTTTATGATGACGCCGGCTGGAAAGGTCTCTTTTGGCAAGGTCTTCCTTTTGAATATCACCATGGGTGGAAGTTTCTGGCCATTAGCATGGCAAGCTAGAACCACAGTGAAGGATGACTTCTCATTCCCTGTGGTGCGAATATTCACCGTACGTGCTCCCGTTGTATCCACAGTGCGGTTCACAGGAATATCAGTTGCTGTGAAATAGTAATCCGTGTGCGGATTGAGAGATTGCGTCTTTTCATGAACCGGATACCTGTCGCTTAGTAGGAGCCATTTTGTGGTCTTTACAGATGTAAACACACAAAGGAAATGAAACGTACGGTGATATCCGCGCGCTTTTTCTTCTTCTACGCGGGCGGGTGGTTGCTTACAGTAGAAGAAGAAGCGCTTCCTGTTCTATGGGGGCGGGTGCTTACCTTGGCGGTTGCTTGCGTAGAAGAAGAAGCGCTTCCTGTTCTACCGGGAAAAAAGATGGCGGCTGTTTACCGAAGTTGCGAGACCGAAACTTTATGAAAATGAATCTTAATATGTATCCATATATAAAGCGCACCGGGTTATAAGGCGCACTGTCAGCTTTTGAGAAAATTTGTGGTTTTTAGGTGCGCCTTATAGTGCGGAAAATACGGTGTTTATATTATAACGCAGCTGCCTGCAGCAGTTTGAGTGGCGCGAGCGCGCTTGGAGGTGCGCTCTGCGCGGCTCCCAGATGATTGCGCACTGGTGTGCGTCTGGGCCGTGACAGCGTGGCACGCATTGAATGTCTCTGCTTCATTGGATCAGTCTCCTTTCTTTAACAGGCAAAAGCTTTATAACCTCACTAATGCCTTGCATCGTCTATATTAGATATATAACAGCGGGGGGTGCGGTTTTGATAAAATGTTAGTTCGGGTGGATGGCGGATGGGTGACGACTTTTGTGATGCGGTTGCGGATGAAATAATTGCCTATCCGCGCATCTCTAGTGTGTATATATATATGTGTATATATATACACACACATTTATTTTTTAGATATTTTGTTAAAGGCGTGTTATCCAGTACTGTTGCATCCCTACTTTTTACTACTACAGTATCTTGTAACAGACATTTCCACCATTTTTGATCAGGGTAGTATATGCTAACAGCTGGCAACTGTCATTTTGTTCATATCTATGAACGCGCTGACGTCATCATACCGAGACGTTTTCAGCAGGATATTTCGCGCAAAATTTAAAATTGCACTTTAGTAAGCTAACCCGGCCGTATTGGCATGTGTTGCAATGTTAAGATTTCATCATCGATATACAGTATGAACTATCAGACTGCGTGGTCAGTAGTAGTGGGTTTCAGTAGGCCTTTAAGGTTGCCGATCTTAAAAAAAAATATTTTCAGAGTACATCCTTCGAGCTATGCACAACAAAGTGAGTTGAAAGTAATAGTTGACTCGGACACTTCGCAACGTCATCTTCTGGGGAGCACTATTTTGGATTTTTTCCATGTAATGTTTACGATTTTTAATTATTTAAAAAATAATCCAATGTATAGCTTAATGATGAATGTCCATCACATTGTCAAATATTTATATTTTCATACTAATACTAATTCATACCTGCCAACTTTTGAAATCAGAAAAACCTAGTAGCCAGGGTCCAGGGGCCGCAGGCCCCGGTAGGTCCAGGACAAAGTCCTGGTGGGGGGTTCAGGTTCACCCCCCGACGCAAAATGATTATTAGCATTCAGACAGGTTAAAATGTTGCTAAAACCATCACTTTTCTATCAGTCACAGTGACTTTTCAAAACAAAAATATTACAGCAAAAATCATATGGGTTGATTGACATGTTTATTCTGTAAGCTAACTTCAATAGTTTGAAATTATTTTGACAGTTAATGCCAGTTATCCTGTCAACCTTTCACAAGACTTCAATTTGTTAATTGAAAGTATAAACAGTATAAACACTTTTTACAGTAAACAAATGGTAAAACAGTACTAAACAATTCCATTTAAAAAAAAATTGGTGTCATTATTAACTTTCTGTCCAAGCTTGTATAATCTACTGCCTTGTTCAATTGTAAAAAATATTCTGTGCCTAAAATTCACATTTCTATCACAATTATCATACTGTAAACATGGTAAGCTAACTTCATTAAAATTAATAGTCCTGCCAATAGCATGGAATTACAATTCAAATGTAGTTTTTTTGTAAGCCTTTCAAAATAATTCAAAATATGAAAAATTAATTAAAATTAATTTAAGCCATCAGACACTTGAAAAGTGGCACATCACATCTCTAATGTAATCATTTGAACTTTTCAACAGAAATAGCACTGCAAAAATATTAAGGACATACTTCTGTATTTTGGTAGTTATGCTGTCAACATTTAACAAGATTTCTTCAACTTGGACTTGAAAGCATAAATAGTATAAACACTTTTAACAGTATAACAGTACTAAACAATTCCAATAGATAACATTGGTGTCATTACCTTTTTGTGGCTAAAATCCGAAAAACGTTGAAAGTTTTCCACTTGTATCGCTAGCAACGGCATTAGACTTGTGTTTTTTTGTCCCAACGTGGTCTTTTACATCGCTAATTCCTCCGTGTCCGATCGAAAAATCTTGTCTGCACAAGGTGCAATTCGCGTAGTTTTCACCCTTTTTGGAACGGATAATTATTCCCGGATAGGCTTTTCAACATTCTTCACGGAATGACTGCAGTTTTCTTTTCGGTTTAAGACTCGTTTGCGATTTTTCTCCGGCTGATTCCATGATCGTTCGCTCGTTTGGAAACAATGGGCAACAGGTGCCTCGTGCTTGGCAGCGGTGCTATAAATAGCCTCGCGCATGGCATTCGGAATGGCTCGATAGGAAGTTACGGGAAGCAGTGTCGATTGTCATTGTTGTTACGCGATTTCGTGAATAAAACTTTTTTTTAAATATTTTTTTTTAATTAATGAAAAAACGTATTTTTTATCACTGTAACCGAAAACCGTACTAATTACGGGAAAATCGGAGTAGTTGGCAGGTATGCTAATTAAGTCACACTTCCACAGGGTTGTTCTTTGTTTGCACTATTAAATGCACTAGTTTATGCTCTTTAAAGCAGGTTTCTGACAATACTCCGACTAATTATCTGCCTTTCTGTTTGTAGTTTTTGCTGTTGTATAACATAGTTTGCTATGCATCAAGTATCACTCTGTAATATTCTGATTAATTATGTAAAAGAGCCCACATTCTACATGGTTCACCATCTCCATGTTGTGTTCCTAGGTTCAATGAAGATGTCAAGTTCTGATAGCTACTTCTACGCCGCCATTGTCGCTGTGCTGGCAGTGCACGTGGTGCTGGCCCTGTTTGTTTACGTGGCCTGGAACGAAGGCACCCCCAAAGGGAAGGGAAAACACGATTGAAGCGCATATCACCATTCCTACAGTAAGACCAGAGGCGAAGGGAAGGGATGTTCTTCTCCCCCACCATCATTACCATCAGCACCCTGGCTCGGCACTTAGCTGTTGAGGGATCTGGTGTTGTTGGGCTTGAAGCTGAGGTTAGTGCATGACCCCATTGAAGGCCACTGGACAGCCTCAGCTCCATTTTTGCTAAAGAGGATAGCTCTTTTGTGGAAGGGCTGCAAGTCTCTGTACAATAATCAGTGGGACATGTAGCAAAACATCTTTCCTTTTGATTTATTTGCATCAACAATATCATTTGCAGCAATTTGAACTTTTTTATGCATACAAGATACAAGAAAAAGTAAGGTATTTGTCTTATTGTATAGTCACTGGGGCACTTAGAATGAGTAAAAATGGTGAAATTGTATCATGTTTTTGTATAGATATTTGCTGATGTAAATATTGGTGTGAGGCTGATGACCTCCTTAAATAAACTTGAAAAAAAATCAAACTCTAGCTTTTTTAGCTTTGTCCTTATTTTCACTAGAACTCTTCTAAGTATCCAAATGGTGCCGAGAGGATCAACCGAGACAGGTCAGTCGCATGATTATGGGAAGATTTCATTCCTTAAATAATCATTTAATAGACATGCCCTGTTGAATCGCCAGCTCTCCACATGAATAAATAAATGCCGTACCTGAAATAAGACACACACCGCCTGCAGAACAGACGCTGCATCTGTAAAGCTGAAGCTTACAGTGGAGTAAGTGCATTCTGGACAAAAAGCTGCTAAACATGTCATTCACAAATAATTAGGGATTACAAAAAAAACAAAGTAAATTACACTTATAATACATGCTGAATTATGGATTTAAAGTTCAATTTGTATAATGTGCTTTTACAAGATTTTGTATGTGTATGTGTGTACAAAATTAATATCTTTCCCCTAAAAAAAAACCCTAACCCTGGTACTCTCTGCAGTTGAGTAAATAAACTCCTGTATTTTTGCCCGACTTTCTCAGCGATTTTATATATATATATATATATATATATATATAAATAAATAAATATTTATATAAATAAATATTTATATTTATATATAAATAAATAAATATATATATATATAAAATCGCTGAGAAAGTCGGGCAAAAATACAGGAGTTTATTTACTCAACTCAAATATATATATATATATATATATATATATATATATATATATTTATATATATACAGGTAAAAGCCAGTAAATTAGAATATTTTGAAAAACTTGATTTATTTCAGTAATTGCATTCAAAAGGTGTAACTTGTACATTATATTTATTCATTGCACACAGACTGATGCATTCAAATGTTTATTTCATTTAATTTTGATGATTTGAAGTGGCAACAAATGAAAATCCAAAATTCCGTGTGTCACAAAATTAGAATATTACTTAAGGCTAATACAAAAAAGGGATTTTTAGAAATGTTGGCCAACTGAAAAGTATGAAAATGAAAAATATGAGCATGTACAATACTCAATACTTGGTTGGAGCTCCTTTTGCCTCAATTACTGCGTTAATGCGGCGTGGCATGGAGTCGATGAGTTTCTGGCACTGCTCAGGTGTTATGAGAGCCCAGGTTGCTCTGATAGTGGCCTTCAACTCTTCTGCGTTTTTGGGTCTGGCATTCTGCATCTTCCTTTTCACAATACCCCACAGATTTTCTATGGGGCTAAGGTCAGGGGAGTTGGCGGGCCAATTTAGAACAGAAATACCATGGTCCGTAAACCAGGCACGGGTAGATTTTGCGCTGTGTGCAGGCGCCAAGTCCTGTTGGAACTTGAAATCTCCATCTCCATAGAGCAGGTCAGCAGCAGGAAGCATGAAGTGCTCTAAAACTTGCTGGTAGACGGCTGCGTTGACCCTGGATCTCAGGAAACAGAGTGGACCGACACCAGCAGATGACATGGCACCCCAAACCATCACTGATGGTGGAAACTTTACACTAGACTTCAGGCAACGTGGATCCTGTGCCTCTCCTGTCTTCCTCCAGACTCTGGGACCTCGATTTCCAAAGGAAATGCAAAATTTGCATGGTTGGGTGATGGTTTGGGGTGCCATGTCATCTGCTGGTGTCGGTCCACTCTATTTCCTGAGATCCAGGGTCAACGCAGCCGTCTACCAGCAAGTTTTAGAGCACTTCATGCTTCCTGCTGCTGACCTGCTCTATGGAAATGGAGATTTCAAGTTCCAACAGGACTTGGCGCCTGCACACAGCGCAAAATCTACCCGTGCCTGGTTTACGGACCATGGTATTTCTGTTCTAAATTGGCCCGCCAACTCCCCTGACCTTAGCCCCATAGAAAATCTGTGGGGTATTGTGAAAAGGAAGATGCAGAATGCCAGACCCAAAAACGCAGAAGAGTTGAAGGCCACTATCAGAGCAACCTGGGCTCTCATAACACCTGAGCAGTGCCAGAAACTCATCGACTCCATGCCACGCCGCATTAACGCAGTAATTGAGGCAAAAGGAGCTCCAACCAAGTATTGAGTATTGTATATGCTCATATTTTTAGAGTGTTTTGGTTAGGGTTAGGGTTAGAGGGTTAGGGTTATAATAAGGCCATGCCGAATAAGGCATTATTATAATAATGACTAGTTAAGAGCCAAAATGTTACTAATGTGCATGTTGATAAGCAACTAATTAATGGTGAATATGTTCCCCATACTAAAGTGTTACCATGTTTTTTAACTGGTGCACAAAATGAACCGTGCATGAACATCACCTTGTTCAAAGAACAAAACCAACACAGTGCATAAACTCACAACAAATTACACACCTGCAAATCAGTCTGACTTCTGCTGTTGCCGTATCCGTAATACGCCGATAGGGAGAAGTTTTTATTTACACGATGAGTCGGGTGTGTCTTGACCTTCGCCGAACCCCTGAGCCCAACTCACCGAACCCAGGTTAAGAACCACTGATATATATATATATATATATATATATATATATATATATATATATATATATATCCTGCCTCGAAATAAAATAATCTTGCCTTCTAACTTTTATTTTTCAATTTGCCACACTTATTATTATTATTTTTATTTTTATTAGACCCCTTTTACCGTATTGTTTTTGCACTATCTTGTTCAGCTCATTCATTGTTTACGTTCTTTGTTTGTTTTTTGTTATTTGCTCTATGCTTTTTTAACCTGTAAAGCACTTTGGTTCAATTTAAAAGTTGTCCTAAACGTGCCATATAAATAAAGTTTACTTGACTTGACCAACTTGCCTTGGTGCTCTAAAACAGTGGTTCTCAACCTTTTTTCAGTGATGTACCCCCTGTGAAAATGTTTTTAATTCAAGTACCCCCTAATCAGAGCAAAGCATTTTTGGTTGAAAAAAAAAGAGATAAAGAAGTAAAATACAGCACTATGTCATCAGTTTCTGATTTATTAAATTGTATAACAGTGCAAAATATTGCTCATTTGTAGTGGTGTTTCTTGAACTATTTGGAAAAAAAGATATAAAAATAACTAAAAACGTGTTGGAAAATAAACAAGTGATTCAATTATAAATAAAGATTTCTACACATAGAAGTAATCATCAACTTAAAGTGCCCTCTTTGGGGATTGTAATAGAGATCCATCTGGATTCATGAACTTAATTCTAGACATTTCTTCACAAAAAAATAAGTCTTTAACATCAATAGTCCACAAAAAATCTAGCTGTCAACACTGAATATTGCATTGTTGCATTTCTTTTCACAGTTCTTTTTGACGGACATTTTAGTGAGGGTCAAACCATCATGGCATGGGGGAAACTCTGGGTTTATGGTAATGAATGGAATAACCTACTTGATTTGATGCTCAGTTTATGAACTTACATTCATATTTTGTTGAAGTATTATTCAATAAATATATTTATAAAGGATTTTTGAATTGTTGCTATTTTTAGAATATTTAAAAAAAAATATCACGTACCCCTTGGCATACCTTCAAGTACCCCCAGGGGTACTCGTACCCCCATTTGAGAACAACTGCTCTAAAATATGAGCCCTCCTTTAAGGCAACACTTGCCTTGACCTTAAAAAGTTAAAATTCGAGGCCTGCTTTAGGTCACATGGTTTGCTAAATCAGTGTAAAAAATATCTGCCATACTGAGGTAATTTGCAACTGGAACATGAATTAAAAGCCCGATATGCTGTGACTAAAAACTAAACCAAGAAACAAAGTTGTTGTTTGACTGAGGCAAAACTAAATGGGACTCCTCCAACTGTTTCCGAAGCTTGCTTAAATTCTAAAGAAAATATGAATTAGAACAGAGTGGCCCCATCTTGTAGTATGCCAAATAATTAAAGAGATTTGTGTTTTATTTTGCTATATTTAACAGTGTTACTGTTCAAACTGTGCGTAATGTTACAGTTGCCAAAAAAAAGGGAAATATACTTGTTAAATAAAACCTCTGCCTTGTTTTTAATGAATACTTAGGCGTACTACGCTATTGTATTTCAGTCCCTATCAGGGCCGGCCCGTGACATAGGCCGTATAGGCAAATGCTAAGGGCGCCGTCCATCAGGGGGCGCCACGCCAGTTCCACAAATGTTGGAGAGAAAAAAAAAAAAAAAAAGTTGGTACTATTATTTCTAAATAAAAAAAATAATCCCACGTTAATTAAAATGCAAAGTAAAGCCTATTTAATAGAAATATTTTTTTTTACAACATTACGCCCCCCCCCCCCCTCCCCTCGCACGGTGCGCTCCCTCCCTTCCCGTATCATGACTCTTTTTGGACGTCACCACATCAAAAAATCAACACAAGATGTCAAAACGGCCAAAACTGTCAGGTGCCCAGGGAAGAAAAAAGAGAAAAGAAGAGGAGGAGAAACGAGAAAAGACAGAGGTAGCAGGTAGGTAACGTTAGCCTACATGCAATGATTTGTCTGTTACAGAATGTGATAGTAACCTGGCTTTTTAGCATTAAGCTAATGTTACATGATTCGGCAATTGCTAATCAATAAATAGCTAGTTCTGTTTTAACGTCGGGAAAATATTGTGGAGGGGGCTAAATTGTTATGGAAAATAATAATGTAACGTTAGGTAATTACAGTACTCCCACCTTACATTCCTCAGGGACATTTGTATTAGATCTTTTAAGCAGGTGTTTTTTGTTTATATTGTTATTGCCTTCTGGTTAGCTAATGTTTGCCCTGCAGGTAATAGTCACTTTTCCACCCCTTTATATATTAGGTATAGTTGTAAGTAAAAAAAAAAAAGGTCAAAGACAAAGCTATTCGGTTTCTTGTGAGTATATACACTTCACTGCCGATGTGGGGGGGGCGCCACCTAAAATCTTGCCTAGGGCGCCAGATTGGTTAGGGCCGGGCCTGGTCCCTATCGTGGCACTTAAAGAGAGCCAAGTTTCTTCTGAGGTGGAACGTCGTGGTCGTCTCCTGCAATGAGTTGTGTTCGTCACATGGGGGCAGCAAAACACATTTCCCACCATCCAAACGCAGTATAAAAACCTGGATTGTCACACAATTATGAACATTTACTGCTTAACGAACTTTGCATCTTGGCTGATTCTGTGCATCAGGTGGTGTTTCTTGGAAGTGACGTGTCGGTGATGATGTGACTGACAGGCCTGTAGGAAATCAGACCTGTTCAGTCCGCTTAAATCACAAGGTTTATTTTTCCCTCTCTCCTTTTTTCTTCTGTTGGCATATTTGTTTTTAAAAGTGTAACCGAGGGTTTTTATATCTGTCGCCTATACAGTATAAAACTACAAAATAACAAACACGGAGGCTTCAGTTTTACGCGAGGACCACTTTATGTCGTTCGCTTCCAAAAACTCCGCTCCACCACACGTGTCACACCACTTCCGCTCTTAGCGCCTTCAAAATAAGAGCTCAAGCTGTATGACAGCGTATAACAGGAACTTTAACATCACAAAGAGGTTTTTTGATTGATTGATTGATTGAAACTTTTATTAGTAGATTGCACAGTTCAGTACATATTCCGTACAATTGACCACTAAATGGTAACACCCGAATACGTTTTTCAAATTGTTTAAGTCGGGGTCCACCAGAGGTGGGTAGAGTAGCCAGAAATTGTACTCAAGTAAGAGTACTGGTACTTTAGAGATTTATTACTCAAGTAAAAGTAAGGAGTAGTCACCCAAATATTTACTTGAGTAAAAGTAAAAAGTATGTTGTGAAAAAACTACTCAAGTACTGAGTAACTGATGAGTAACATACACACACATATCATATATATATATATATATATATATATATATATATATATATATATATATATATATATATATATATATATATATATATATATACATATATATATATATACATATATATATATATATATACATATATATATATATATATATATATATATATATATATATATATATATATATATATATATATATATATATATATACACACACACATATATACATATATATATATATATATATATATATATACATACATACATTGATATATACAGTATATAATTTTTTTTTTTTTTTTTTTGCTGTTTTTGTTTACATGTTAATAGTGTTTTAATGAATATACATGCATGTTTAACACATATAGATTCCTTTCTTTCATGAAGACAAGAATATAAGTTGGTGTATTACCTGATTCTGATGACTTGCATTGATTGGAATCAGACAGTAGTGATGATAGCGTCCACGTTTTCAAATGGAGGAGAAAAAAAGTTCCTCCTTTCTGTCTAATACCACATGAAAGTGGTTGGTTTTTGGCATCTTATTTGTCCAGCTTCCATATTCGTTTTTATACACTTTATAAGAAATACATTGGCGGCAAACTCCGTAGCTTGCTAGCTTGTTTGCGCTGGCTTTCGGAGACTCTTATTTTGAAAGCGCAGGCGCGATGGAGCGGCACTTTTATTGTGAAGACAGGAACTGTGCAGTCAGTCTTTAGGCTTTTGACGGGGTGTACGGTTGAAATAAAAAATGGTCTTTTTTCCTTCACACTTTTGATTGATTGATTGGAACTTTTATTAGTAGATTGCACAGTACAGTATATATTCCGTACAATTGACCACTAAATGGTAACACCCCAATAAGTTTTTCAACTTGTTTAAGTCAGGTCATGTGACCGCCTGGCTCTGTTTGATTGGTCCAACGTCACCAGTGACTGCATCTGATTGGTGGAACGGAGTGAACGTCACCAGTGACTGTATTTGTTGAAACGCAGGCACTATGAAGGTCTGTCTGACAGACCAAAACAAACAAAGCGTGCATTAACAGATCGATAAAAATTAGTAGCGAGTAGCGAGCTGAATGTAGATAAAAGTAGCGGAGTAAAAGTAGCGTTTCTTCTCTATAAATATACTCAAGTAAAAGTAAAAGTATGTTGCATTAAAACTACTCTTAGAAGTACAATTTATCCCAAAAGTTACTCAAGTAGATGTAACGGAGTAAATGTAGCGCGTTACTACCCACCTCTGTACAAATCTACAAACCCCGTTTCCATATGAGTTGGGAAATTGTGTTGGATGTAAATATAAACGGAATACAATGATTTGCAAATCCTTTTCAACCCATATTCAATTGAATGCACTACAAAGATAACATATTTGATGTTCAAACTCATAAACGTTATTATTTTTTTTGCAAATAATAATTAACTTAGAATTTCATGGCTGCAACACGTGCCAAAGTAGTTGGGAAAGGGCATGTTCACCACTGTGTCACATCACCTTTTCTTTTAACAACACTCAATAAACGATTGGGAACTGCGGAAACTAATTGTTGAAGCTTTGAAAGTGTAATTCTTGTTTTATGCAGAGCTTCAGACGTTCAACAGTCCGGGGTCTCCGCTGTCGTATTTTACGCTTCATAATGCGCCACACATTTTCAATGGGAGACAGGTCTGGACTGCAGGCGGGGCCAGGAAAGTACCCGCACTCTTTTTTTACGAAGCCAAGCTGTTGTAACACGTGCAAGCATTGTCTTGCTGAAATAAGCAGGGGCGTCCATGAAAAAGACAGCGCATAGATGGCAGCATACGTTGTTCCAAAACCTGTATGTACCTTTCAGCATTAATGGTGCCTTCCCAGATGTGTAAGTTACCCATGCCTTGGGCACTAATGCACCCCCATACCATCACAGATGCTGGCTTTTGAACTTTGCGTCGATAACAGTCTGGATGGTTCGCTTCCCCTTTGGTCCGGATGACACGATGTCGAATATTTCCAAAAACAATTTGAAATGTGGACTCGTCAGACCACAGAACACTTTTCCACTTTGCATCAGTCCATCTTAGATGACCTCGGGCCCAGAGAGATGTTGTTGATAAATGGCTTTCGCTTTGCATAGTAGAGCTTTAACTTGCACTTACAGATGTAGCGACCAACTGTATTTATTTGGGGGGGGGGGGACATGGTGCCGGTCACCTCTACCACCTGTTCCCTCCCCTCCAAGTAAGATTGCATCCAGCTCGATGAGGTTTTATCAAATCCGATTGCTCTGAGCTTATCCAACAGTTATAGCGTGGCATGTAAATAATTCAATGTATACACTCTGATGATTATCTTGTGTGATGACTGTATTATGATGATAGTATATATCTGTATCATGAACCCCGACTTAAACAAGTTGAAAAACTTATTCGGGTGTTACCATTTAGTGGTCAATTGAACGGAATATGTACTTCACTGTGCAACCTACTAATAAAAGTCTCAATCAATCAAATCAAAAAATGAGACGCAGGCCTGAGATCCTCCCAACACTCCAAGCCAAAGGAGTTAAATAAACACTTCAGTGGTGCTTGATGCTTTTATTCCATTGTGTTATATTGATATGCAAGTGTCGTGGACGAACAGATGAGGGAGATGTAATGTTTACTGCTTAAACCATCCATCCATCCGTCCATCTTCTTCCGCTTATCCGAGGTCGGGTCGCGGGGGCAGCAGCCTAAGCAGGGAAGCCCAGACTTCCCTCTCCCCAGCCACTTCGTCCAGCTCTTCCCGGGGGATCCCGAGGCGTTCCCAGGCCAGCCGGGACACATAGTCTTCCCAGCGTGTCCTGGGTCTTCCCCGTGGCCTCCTACCGGTCGGACGTGCCCTAAACACCTCCCGAGGGAGGCGATCGGGTGGCATCCTGACCAGATGCCCGAACCACCTCATCTGGCTCCTCTCGATGTGGAGGAGCAGCGGCTTTACTTTGAGCTCCCCCCGGATGGCAGAGCTTCTCACCCTATCTCTAAGGGAGAGCCCCGCCACCCGGCGGAGGAAACTCATTTCGGCCGCTTGTACCCGTGATCCTGTCCTTTCGGTCATAACCCAAAGCTCATGACCATAGGTGAGGATGGGAACGTAGATCGACCGGTAAATTGAGAGCTTTGCCTTCCGGCTCAGCTCCTTCTTCACCACGACGGATCGATACAGCGTCCGCATTACTGAAGACTTCGCACCGATCCGCCTGTCGATCTCACGATCCACTCTTCCCTCACTCGTGAACAAGACTCCGAGGTACTTGAACTCCTCCACATGGGTCAGGGTCTCCTCCCCAACCCGAAGATGGCATTCCACCCTTTTCCGGGCGAGAACCATGGACTCGGACTTGGAGGTGCTGATTCTCATCCCAGTCGCTTCACACTCGGCTGCGAACCGATCCAGTGAGAGCTGAAGATCCTGGCCAGATGAAGCCATCAGGACCACATCATCTGCAAAAAGCAGAGACCTAATCCTGCAGCCACCAAACCAGATCCCCTCAACGCCTTGACTGCGCCTAGAAATTCTGTCCATAAAAGTTATGAACAGAATCGGTGACAAAGGGCAGCCTTGGCGGAGTCCAACCCTCACTGGAAACGTGTCCGACTTACTGCTTAAACCTTTATTGTGAAAGTCTGTATCCTTATTGCTGTAACAGGATGTATTGCGCTTCACTAACCGGAAAGTAGGAGAAAATGCCGGTGTTCGACCAAGACAGGGGTCGGCAACCCGCGGCTCTAGAGCCGCATGCTGCTCTTTAGCGCCGCCCTAGTGGCTCTCTGGAGCTTTGTCAAAAAATGAATGAAAAATGGAAAAAGATGAGGGGAAAAAAATTTTATTTTTGTTTTAATATGGTTTCTGTAGGAGGACAAACATGACACAAACCTCCCTAATTTGTTACGATCCGCTGCCGGATCATAGTTTGTTTATGTTTGAGTCACATGTGTTTTCAGCACCTTGAGTTTCGTTTATTTCTGTTGCCATGACGGCAGATTGTTTACACCTGCCTCTGGTTAGTGTCCGGGACGCGCACCTGTTGCCCGGGCGCTAATCAGAGGGCTATTTAGTCTTTGCTCTGGCCTCACTCGGTCTGGCTTCGTAGTTTGTTCTCATACAACTGTTAACGACTACTTAGATCTCATGCTATGCTATTTTTTCCTGCTAGCTCCCACGCTAGTCCTTTTGTTTTGCCTTTTGTGCTACGTGCATGTCTTTTGTTTATTCTTCATATGATTTATATTTAAAATAAATCATTTTTCCTACCTGCAAGCTGTGTCCGAAGCCGTCTGCATCCTTGGGAGAACCACACCCGCATCACTATGCGACCACGTCGTTTCATAATTGTTACAAAGCACACTGTTTATATTAAACATGCTTCACTGATTCGAGTATTTGGCGAGCGCCGTTTTGTCCTACTAATTTTGGCGGTCCTTGAACTCACCTTAGTTTGTTTACATGTATAACTTTCTCCGACTTTCTAGGACGTGTTTTATGCCACTTCTTTTTCTGTCTCATTTTGTCCACCAAACTTTTAAGGTTGTGCATGGAAGGTGAGTTTTGTTGATGTTATTGACTTGTGTGGAGTGCTAATCAGTAGTGATGGGTTGATGAGGCGTCATGAAGCGTTTCGACACATTGCAAAACTGTATTGATACTGTGTCGATACTGTGTCACTAAATACTGACATCTGCTGGACATTAAAAATCCCTACAGGCAACCTATGGACCGACTCAACTGACACTGATTTTTTGCCCTAGTACAGGGGTCACCAACCTTTTTGAAACCAAAAACTACTTCTTGGGTACTGATTAATGCGAAGGGCTACCAGTTTGATACACACTTAAATAAATAAATATATTGTCATTTGTAAGTTACACGTAAGTGTGATTTAAACAAGAATAGCTAAATAAATAAATGTATATATATTAAAAAATGGGTATTTCTGTCTGTCATTCCGTCGTACATTTTTTTTTCCTTTTACGGAAGGTTTTTGTAGAGAATAAATGATGAAAAAAACACTTAATTGAACGGTTTAAAAGAGGAGAAAACACGAAAAAAATGTAAATAAAATTTTGAAACATAGCTTATCTTCAATTTCGACTCTTTAAAATTCAAAATTCAACCGACAAAAAGAAGAGAAAAACTAGCTAATTTTAATCTTTTTGAAAAAATTAAAAAAAGAATTTATGGGACATCATTAGTAATTTTTCCTGATTAAGATACATTTTAGAATTTTGATGACATGTTTTAAATTGGTTAAAATCCAATCTGCACTTTGTTAGAATATATAACAAATTGGACCAAGCTATATTTCTAACAAAGACAAATCAGTATTTCTTCTAGATTTTCCAGAACAAAAATGTTAAAAGAAATTCAAAATACTTTGAAATAAGATTTAAATTTGATTCTACAGATTTTCTAGATTTGCCAGAACATTTTTTTTTTTAAATTTTAATCATAGTAAGTTTGAAGAAATATTTCACAAATATTCTTCGTCGAAAAAACAGAAGCTAAAATATTTATTCTTTACAATAAAAAATAAAAAAAATTACTTGAACATTGATTTAAATTGTCAGGAAAGAAGAGGAAGAAATTTAAAAGGTATTTGTTTAAAAATCCTAAAATCATTTTTAAGGTTGTATTTTTTCTCTAAAATTGTATTTCTAAAAGTAATAAGAAGCAAAGTAAAAAATAAATTAATTTATTTAAACAAGTGAAGACCCATCCATCCATCCATCCATTCATCCATTTCCTACCGCTTATTCCAAGTGAAGACCAAGTCTTTAAAATATTTTCTTGGATTTTCAAATTCTATTTGAGTTTTGTCTCTTTTAGAATTAAAAATGTCGAGCAAAGCGAGACCAGCTTGCTAGTAAATAAATACAATTTAAAAAATAGAGGCAGCTCACTGGTAAGTGTTGCTATTTGAGCTATTTTTAGAACAGGCAAGCGGGCAACTCATCTGGTCTTTACGGGCTACCTGGTGCCCGCGGGCACCGCGTTGGTGACCCCTGCCCTAGTATATACAATAATTCATTTAAATAAAAATATATTTTTATCTTTTTTAGATACAGTCAATAAATAATATGAACATGTATCATAACATGGAAATCTAAGAGAACGTGTTGTGGATGATTGTGGACTGGGAATTTTTTTAATTTCATTTTTTTACACATTTTTATTAAAAAATAAATAAATAAAAGTTTTTCCGACGTATTACATTTTAGACGATTTCTCTTCTTAGTTATTATTTCTCCGGCTGTAGAAAAGACACGCTCACAGGGCACAGAGTGCGACACTGTGTCACAGTGCGACACAGTTCGCGTATCAGTCACGTGACCAAAACAGCTCATGATCGGTCACGTGACTTTCTAAAAGCGGTACGCGCACCGACACAGGGTTTTGCTCTATGAGCTCGACGCATGCGCCGATGCATCGGTGTTGCCGGACCCATCACTAGTAGCTATATTTGAGGTTCCTTTAAGTCCTCTTAATTCCATGACACACTATCTGTATGTAATATGGCTATTAATTTGTTGCGGCTCCAGACAGATTTGTTTTTGTATTTTTGGTCCAATATGGCTCTTTCAACATTTCGGGTTGCCGACCCCTGGACCAAGAGGTAAATAATGAACAAAGCTCCCGGGCTAAACTGAGAAATAAGAGTTTTCTACGTCCAGTTATTATCCAGATTAGTCTATAATACTTCTCGTGTATAGCTAATCACCAGAGGTGTGGACTCGAGTCACATGACTTGGACTCGAGTCAGACTCGAGTCATGAATTTGATGACTTTAGACTCGACTTGACAAAATGTAAAAAGACTTGCAACTCGACTTAGACTTTAACATCAATGACTTGTGACTTCACTTGGACTTGAGCCTTTTGAATTGACATGACTTGACATGACTTGCTACTTTCCCCAAAACCCAAAGATGAAAAAGTTATTCGGGAGCGCTCCGTATTTTTCATCGTGTACTTGTCTATCAGCGTTGCGTGTGTCAGCTGGTGTGGTCTCAGTACAACAGCCAATCAAATTAGATCTACTTTGTTTTCATCACACAGCATTCATCCAATCAAATTGCAGGACAACCAACGAAGAAGACATGTCCAAACCACGCGCCAGTGAACAAAAAATGATACCTAAAATAATTTCGTTTGGGTATAAAAATTACGAGGTGGTCAACACAAAACGGTTTGCAGTATGCAACACATGCGGTTCGAAAATTACTGATGGAGAGGCAACAACTTCCAACTTCGTCCGGCATTTGAAGTTGCACAAAGAACGGTAAGTTTTGAATGTAAGATAACGTTTATTGGCTAAGTAACGTGACTTTTATTTGCTGTGTAGTTAAATCAGTGAGGCTGTAAACTCACTGCTAACGTTATAACGTTATTGCAAACACGGGAATCTGTTGCAGTTCACTACCTTATTCATACTTTTTGTTCAGTGATTTTTTTTTAAGCAGGGTTACGTTAGTCAATATATCACACGTAACGTTAGACGGCGGTCAGCAGCACCGCGTATTTTAGCCACCTAAAAAAAGACAAAAATAGTAAAATAAAGGTCCGTTAAAATGTATACTATATTATGAATATGTGTACCGTTTTAGCTAGCTTTCTGACATACTGTTGGTTGTTTACCTCAGTGGTCCCCAACCACCGGGCCGCGGCCCGGTACTGGTCCGTGGATCGATTGGTATCGGGCCGCACAAGAAATAATTTTTTTTTCTTTTCTTTTTTTAATTAAATCAACATAAAAAACACAAGATACACTTACAAGTAGTGCACCAACCCAAAACAACTCTCTCCCCCCTTTTGTTCTGGGCATTGAACATGAAGACTCTTCCTTCACTGTTCCGAGTGGCCATGAGAGTCTTGGCAGTGCCTGCCTCCAGTGCTCCAGTGGAGCGAGTTTTCAGCCATGGTGGCATCATACTACGCCCCCATCGTGCACAAATGACTGACAGACTCTTGGCTAATTTGGTCTTTTGCAAATGCAATGCAGCATAGGGCCCTGACATATAAAAAGTACAACTTTTTTTGTTATGTTCACGTATATGTCATGTTTTTTCAATGTTAACACTTTTGTACAAATAAGTACATTTGCACTTTATTTTTCAATGTGTTTGTTCTGTAAAGGAATGAGTTAATGTTTAAAATGACTGGTTAATAGTGCTATTATAAAGTGCAATGTCAGCACAATTTTCTTTCCTGCAATTTAAAATGCACTTGTTTTAATAAATAAATACAGCGTTTGAAAAGCATACACAATCTGTGTTAATATATTAGTCTGTGGTTAAAAGGACTTGAAAGGACTCGAAGCTCAAAATGCAGGGCTTATAGGACTTGACTTGAGACTTTCCAGTCTTGACTTTGGACTTGACTCGGGGCTTGCCTGTCTTGACTCGGGACTTGACTCGGACTTGAGGGCAAAGACTTGAGACTTACTTGTGACTTGCAAAACAATGACTTGGTCCCACCTCTGCTAATCACAACAGGAGACACATTGGAATTCATCAACAACGTACTCTTAGTAGGGTGTAGTTATTTTACTGTCCAGCAGGGGGCAGAGCAGCCATTTCTCTGAGCTTTTGGAGGCCTTGCCTGCAGCTGCTTAACACTCTCATAAAAAGCATCAAACCACACTAAAGTGACACAATAACTCATTCGGATACCTGATTTTATATGCTCAATTACTAATAAACAATAGGATGTTATTTCCCATGAAATTCTTCCCAAGTGTTTCCTTAGAACAGAACCAATGGGTGTCTCCTCCGGGACACATTATTGTTCTTTTCACGGTTAGGAGCAACAACACAGTGGAAAGGGTACAACGCGTGAAAGGAATATTTTAATTGTTTTTTTAGTTGACAAAAGTCAATACTTATTTATTGCATGTGTCATACCTTAAACATTTTAGTTTTTTAATAGTCATAAATAAGGTCACACATACAGAAAATAATTTTTTTTTTTTTTTATGCTACTCAAATATTGTCTTTAAGAAAGGCGCTGTCAAAGAATGTTTAATAAGACTGCTTTGTTGTTTTTTTAAGGACCTTCTGAAAAAAAATTGCAGGTCAAAGATCTTAAATATGACAGGAGGCTTTACTGTTTTAAAGAATGTACTGCTAAAATGTTCGAGATTAAAGTGCAATTTTAAATTTTGCGCGTAATATCCTGCTGAAAACGTCTCGATATGATGACGCCTGCGCGTGACGTCACGCATTGTAGAGGACATTTTGGGACAGCATGGTGGCCAGCTATTAAGTCGTCTGTTTTCATCGCAAAATTCCACAGTATTCTGGACATCTGTGTTGGTGAATCTTCTGCAATTTGTTCAATGAACAATGGAGACAGCAAAGAAGAAAGCTGTAGGTGGGAAGCGGTGTATTGCGGCAGGTGTTGTGCCGGATAAAGCACCCCCGCCGTAGAATGCACCCCCTGACTGTTGTGCCGGATAACACAGCCGGTGTTTCATTGTTTACATTCCCGGAAGATGACAGTCAAGCTTTACCATTGGCCTGTGGAGAACTGGGACAACAGAGACTCTTACCAGGAGGACTTTGAGTGGGATGCGCAGATGCGGTACCGTGAGTACGCATGCAGCTGCGGCTTCCAAACATTTGATCGCTTGCCCGTACGTGCGTGCCGCTATGTGCATGTCACTTACGTGACTATATGTGCTGTATGAACTTTGGGGAGGTGAACGGTACTTTGGGCTGTGGGATTGAGTGTGTTGTGCAGGTGTTTGAGTTGTATTGGTGGGTTATACGGACGGGAGGGGGGAGGTGTTTGTTATGCGGGATTAATTTGTGGCATATTAAATATAATCCTGGTTGTGTTGTGGCTAATAGAGTATATATATGTCTTGTGTTTATTTACTGTTTTAGTCATTCCCAGCTGAATATCAGGTCCCACCCGCCTCTCACAGCATCTTCCCTACCTGAATCGCTCCCACTGCCCTCTAGTCCTTCACTCTCACTTTCCTCATCCACGAATCTTTCATCCTCGCTCAAATTAATGGGGAAATCGTCGCTTTCTCGGTCCGAATCGCTCTCGCTGCTGGTGGCCATGATTGTAAACAATGTGCGGATGTGAGGAGCTCCACAACCTGTGACGTCACGCTACTCGTCTGCTACTTCCGGTACAGGCAAGGCTTTTTTTTATCAGCGACCAAAAGTTGCGAACTTTATCGTCGATGTTCTCTACTAAATCCTTTCAGCAAAAATATGGCAATATCGCGAAATGATCAAGTATGACACTTAGAATGGACCTGCTATCCCCGTTTAAATAAGAAATTCACATTTCAGTAGGCCTTTAAGGACCCACTGTTTAAAGTTAAGGTCAAAGCTCCAAAATATGACAGGCTGTTTTTAAGGATATACTGCTAAAAGTGTTTGTCAAACGACATCATATGACAAGAGCTCATTGTTGCTTTTTAAAGATGTACTACAAAAACGTCGGTCAACGATCCTAAATATGATAGGAGGCTCCGTTGTTTTGAAGCATGTACGTGTCAAAGATTTTAACATGACAGGACACCTATGCTGTCACCTAACGCTAGTCTCAGATCTTCTATGTCACAGACACTTTGCAGTTATAAAAAATGCTTGGGATGTTTTATTTGTATTTGGACAAATGAGAGGCTTAATGATCTTGATTTGTTTTCAGATCTTTTTATATTGGACCAAACATGCATTTCCTCTTAGGTGGACGTGAAGTCTTGACTAGGAAAAAAGATCATCCCAGCAGGCGGCACACATCGCGTTAAAGCTTCGACGTCATCAACATGCTATGCTCTTTACAAGCGTTCTTACTTTTATGCACCACAAGTGATTTCCTGGACAAGCTCGATGGGTGAGTGTGTGTACACACACACGTGTTGTTTGCCACACTGTGGGATGAATCACTCACATTCAATTGCATCATTTAACAAAGGTCTTAACTCATTCTCCTTCTATGCCACATCAATATGGAATGCACTCCCAACAGGTGTAAAAGAAAGGGCATCTCTATCCTCCTTCAAAACCGCACTAAAAGAACACCTCCAGGCAACTTCAACCCTAAACCAACACCCTCCCCCCACCACATCCCACCTCCCCGGATTGTAAATAATCAAATGTACTGTAGATACTTGTTCTTGTGCTTTCTGATCTCTCTCTCTATGTCAACTACTTGCTGTACATATCCTAAAAATTGATTGATTGATTGAAACTTTTATTAGTAGATTGCACAGTACAGTACATACTCCGTACAATTGACCACTAAATGGTAACACCCGAATAAGTTTTTCAACTTGTTTAAGTCGGGGGTCCACGTAAATAAATTCATGGTACAAATATATACTATCATCATAATACAGTCATCACACAAGTTCATCATCAGAGTATATACCGTATTTTCCGCACTATTAGCCGCACCTAAAAACCACAAATTTACTCAAAAGCTGACAGTGCGGCTTATAACCCAGTGCGCTTTATATATGGATTAATATTAAGATTAATTTTCATAAAGTTTCGGTCTCGCAACTACGGTAAACGGCCGCCATCTTTTTTCCCCGTAGAAGAGGAAGTGCTTCTTCTTCTACGCAAGCAACTGCCAAGGTAAGCACCCGCCCCCATAGAACAGGAAGCGCTTCTTCTTCTACTGTAAGCAACCACCCGCCCGCGTAGAAGAAGAAGAAGCGCGCGGATATTACGTTTCATTTCCTTTGTGTGTTTACATCTGTAAAGACCACAAAATGGCTCCTACTAAGCGACAGGTTTCCGGTTCATGAAAAGACGCAATCTCTCCATCCGCACACGGACTACTATTTCACAGCAACTGCCTAAAGACTTTCAAGAAAAGCTGGCTACTTTCCGTGCATATTGTAAAAACAAGATAGCTGAAAAAAAGATCCGGCCAGAGAACATTATCAACATGGACGAGGTTCCACTGACTTTTGATATTCCTGTGAACCGCACTGTGGATACAACGGGAGCACGTACGGTGAATATTCGCACCACAGGGAATGAGAAGTCATCCTTCACTGTGGTTCTAGCTTGCCATGCTAATGGCCAGAAACTTCCACCCATGGTGATATTCAAAAGGAAGACCTTGCCAAAAGAGACCTTTCCAGCCGGCGTCATCATAAAAGCTAACTCGAAGGGATGGATGGATGAAGAAAAGATGAGCGAGTGGTTAAGGTAAGTTTACGCGAAGAGGCCGGGTGGCTTTTTTCACGCAGCTCCGTCCATGTTGATATACGACTCCATGCGCGCCCACATCACGCTGGTTTTTAATATATTATTAAAGTTTGACTGACCTATCTGACTGTTTTTTTGACATTCCTTTAGCGCAGTTAGATGCGGCTTATAACACGGGGCGGCTTATAGGTGGACAAAGTTTTGAAATATGCCGTTCATTGAAGGCGCGGCTTATAACCCAGGGCGCCTTATGGTGCGGAAAATACGGTACATTGAATTATTTACATTATTTACAATCCGGGATGTGGGGGGGGGGGGGTTAGGTTTGGTTGATATCAACACTTCAGTCATCAACAATTGCATCATCAGAGAAATGGACATTGGAACAGTGTAGGTCTGACTTGGTAGGATATGTACAGCAAGTAGTGGGCAGAGAGAGAGAGAGATCAGAAAGGATAAGAACAAGTATCTACAGTACATTTAATTATTTACAATCCGGGGAGGGTGTTAGTTTAGGGTTGAAGTTGCCTGGAGGTGTTCTTTTAGTGCGGTTTTGAAGGAGGATAGAGATGCCCTTTCTTTTACACCTGTTGGGAGTGCATTCCAAATTGATGTGGCATAGAAGGAGAATGAGTTAAGACCTTTGTTAGATCGGAATCTGGGTTTAACGTGGTTTGTGGAACTCCCCCTGGTGTTGTGGTTATGGCGGTCATTTACGTTAAGGAAGTAGTTTGACATGTACTTCGGTATCAGGGAGGTGTAGTGGATTTTATAGACTAGGCTCGGTGCAAGTTGTTTTACTCTGTCCTCCACCCTGAGCCAGCCCACTTTGGAGAAGTGGATAGGAGTGAGGTGTGATCTGGGGTGGAGGTCTAGAAGTAATCTGACTAGCTTGTTCTGGGATGTTTGGAGTCTAGACTTGAGGGTTTTGGAGGTGCTAGGGTACCAGGAGGTGCATGCGTAATCGAAAAAGGGTTGAACGAGAGTTCCCGCTAGAATTTTCATGGTGCTTTTGTTGACCAGAGAGGAGATTCTATAGAGAAATCTCGTTCGTTGGTTGACCTTTTTGATTACCTTGGTTGCCATTTTATCACAGGAAAGATTAGCCTCTAGAATGGAACCTAGGTAGGTGACCTCATCTTTCCTGGTGATAACAATGTCACCCACTTTTATAGTGAAGTCACTGATTTTCTTAAGGTTGATGTGGGACCCAAATAGGATGGATAGTTTATTGTCAGCAAGCCAGGTGCAAATACTACATAGTTCAGCACTGAGGACTTTCTCCACCTGTGACATGTCCTTGTCCTTGACTTATTGGAATGCGATACAAGCTACTTTTATTTCTTCCCCCTCGATTGTGGCAGTTGACAATGGCACAGGTCGTCGGCATTATTATTAGATGAATTATCGGAGACAATCGGCGTTTCACTAACTTCCGCCCGTCAATATGGCGGCAATGCACAAGTAGTGGAAACGTGTATCACAACTGAGTACTGCTGCAACCCTTACAGGGAAACAAATCATTTTGGCAGCCCTATGGTTAATAAACACTGCTTCAAGTTATTTTTCTTTTACATAAGCCCGGTTTGTTTGTTACATGTCTCCTTCAATTTATATTGCCTGTATAGTTTTGACTTTTATTTTATATATAGATTGTATATTTTTTTTCCTTCATATCGACACGAAAATTGCTCAACCTGTTGTCAATTATTGAATTGTATAGGAAGTGCCTTATTTAATTTTTTAATATTCATTGTTGTTTGTTCAATTGTAGAATAAAAAAAAAAAAACTTAAAAAATGCATCGTGGGAAATGTACAAAAAAATGGAACCCCCTCTATAGTATGACATCAAATACTAAATATCAAATTTAACCTCTTAAGGTTTCTTTACATGCTTTTATTTATTTCTCTTTGCTATTTGGGCTTATTGGACTCTAATTAGAATAAAAACTAAAAATAATCTTTTGATATGATGTACTTACCGTATTTTCCGCACTATAAGGCGCACCTAAAAACCACACATTTTCTCAAAAGCTGACAGTGCGCCTTATAACCCGGTGCGCTTTATATATGGATAAATATTAAGATTCATTTTCATAAAGTTTCGGTCTCGTAACTACGGTAAACAGCCGCCATCTTTTTTCCCGGTAGAACAGGAAGCGCTTCTTCTTCTACGCAAGCAACCGCCAAGGTAAGCACCCGCCCCCATAGAACAGGAAGCGCTTCTTCTTCTACTGTAAGCAACCACCCGCCCGCGTAGAAGAAGAAAAAGCGCGCGGATATTACGTACGTTTCATTTCCTTTGTGTGTTTACATCTGTAAAGACCACAAAATGGCTCCTACTAAACGACAGGGATCCGGTTCATGAAAAGACGCAATCCCTCCATCCGCACACGGATTACTATTTCACAGCAACTGATATTCCTGTGAACCGCACTGTGGATACAACGGGAGCACGTACGGTGAATATTTGCACCACAGGGAATGAGAAGTCATCCTTCACTGTGGTTCTAGCTTGCCATGCTAATGGCCAGAAACTTCCACCCATGGTGATATTCAAAAGGAAGACCTTGCCAAAAGAGACCTTTCCAGCCGGCGTCATCATAAAAGCTAACTCGAAGGGATGGATGAAGAAAAGATGAGCGAGTGGTTAAGGTAAGTTTAAGTTTACGCGAAGAGGCCGGGTGGCTTTTTTCACGCAGCTCCGTCCATGTTGATATACGACTCCATGCGCGCCCACATCACGCTGGTTTTAATATATTATTAAAGTTTGACTGACCTATTTGACTGTTTTTTTGACATTCCTTTAGCGCAGTTAGATGCGGCTTACAACACGGGGCGGCTTATAGGTGGACAAAGTTTTGAAATATGCCGTTCATTGAAGGCGCGGCTTATAACCCAGGGCGCCTTATGGTGCGGAAAATACGGTAGTCCATAAGTACACAAACGTGTACTTCATGTGTGTACATGCTAATTTTTATTTTTACACTTTTTTTTCTCCAAATTCCATTGTATGTTATACTCTTCTGACACCACCAGATGGCAGTATAAGTGTCCTTATGTCGGCATAAGACCCCAATTCAGTAGTGTACACAATTTTGGAAATAAGAGCTAAAAGGTGCTGTCCACGCATGTGGCCAACTAAGGCCTTTATTAAGACAAGTTTATTTTAGGATTTTGTTTCCTTCCAAAGAACATTGTCAAGTACTTTAAAGCAATCACATGACCAAATCAGTTGTTGGTAGAATGTTACAGAAACTCCTGAGACAAACACACACGTTCTGGAATATTACACAGCAGTTTGATGACTTATTGCACAACATTTCACAAAGCTCATAATGTTACTAAATGATGACCAAGTACAGATTCAACTTTGTATTATTTCATCAAAATGGTTCCGGTCCAAACTGAACTTGTGGTATTTGGTTTGTTTAACGCGTAGACAACTTATCTCACGGAGTAAAACATTTGGCCATAAAATAAGTTTGATTTCCAAACCTGAGCGGACTTCATTGTTCAGTCACAAATTTTATCGTGCGTTTATTCATTTTATTTCCAGGGTACACGAAGGTCATCGAATCGGTGGATGCCTCAGTGCCAATCACCACCTCTAATAGGTTACAGGTAGGGTTGTACGGTATACCGGTATTAGTATGGTACCGCGATACTAATGAATCATATTCGGTACTATACCGCTTATAAAAAGTACCGGTCCTCCACCCGCCCGCCCCCTGTCGTCGTCACGTAATGTCATTGCTGGTTTACGTGCAGACGAGCATGTTCGGCAACACACAATCACGGAGTACTTACAAGCAGACACAGTGTGTAGACAGAAAAGGGAGAATGGAGGCATTTTGGCTTAAAAACTAACGATAAAGGTGATGTTATAACACTGAAACACCCTCAGGAAGAGGTGCTTTAATACATGGCTAACTAGCCGCTGTCTGCAGTGTTTTAGCTACTTCTAAATCACTAATCCTCGTCTCCATGGCGACAAATAAAGTAAGTTTCTTACAAGTATCATCCCTGCAGGACGAGGAATAGCTAAACATGCTTCACTACACTCCGTAGCTCACCGGCGTCACAATGTAAACATCCACTGTAACAGTGACGAGCAGTCACTAGAGGCAGGTGAGGCGGGGCATCATGGAAAGAAAAAAAATGTAAAAAGAAAAAAATTAATTAAATTGTTATATGTATCCAGTGATTATACTATAAAGTTATTTTCCATTTAACTTCACCAGTTTTAGATTATTTTTATTCAAAATCGCTGAATTTTCACATTTGCCGTTCAAATACTGAGAAGAGACGGTGCGATGAACAGCAGCCAGTTGAGGCACGTCACTCAGTGCCTCAACATGTACGGACTCGGCTAACTGCTGGCCTGCTGTGCAGTGAGACCGTATTGCTATATGAATTATATTATACATTTCCATAGTTTAGTTAGCTGAGGTATATAATGTACAGTGTATTTTGTCAACAACTGTATGTGTGTAACGTATTTCTTGTGCCGAGCGATCATAAAACGTCTGCAAAAGACGCACTGGCTGAGGCTCCAGTAGCCCCGCCTCCTGCACCCCCGCCGTAGAATTGTTACATCAACTAAAGCCCACACTTAAACTTTCCACTTGCAAGATTGAATCTATTTAAAAAAGTTATTTCATAAGAAGCCAAAAAGTGCAAAAACAATAATGTTCGTGTTGGAGGAGTTGTGAATGACTGCAGGGCCACAACATTAGGTACACCTGCAGACTGCAGGTGTATCTAATTCACAACTCCTCCAACATGAACATTATTGTTTTTGCACTTTTTGGCTTCTTATTAAATAACTTTTGTAACCTATTTTTATGGGCTTTCCTATTTGTGATGTTAAGTTCCTGTTATGCGCTGTTATACAGTATATGCCTTGAGCCCTTATTTTGAAGGCGCCAAGAGCGGAAGTGGTGACATGTTGTAGTGGAGCGGAGGTTTTTGAAAGAAGGTAAATAAAGTGGTCCTCGTGTAAACTGGAGCCTCCGTGTTTGTTATTTTGTAGTTTCATACAGTATAGGCGACATTTATAAACCCTCGGTTACACTTTTTTAAATAGATTCAATCTTGCACGTGGAAAGTTTAAGTGAGGGCTTTAGTTGTGGACTTCATTTATAAGTAAAGGTAAGACCATAATAACATTTTTTTTTATTAAATGTGCTTTTTTGTGTGCTACAGTTTGTATGTGTAAAGTTAAAGTTAAGTTAAACTACCAATGATTGTCACACACACACTAGGTGTAATGAAATTTGTCCTCTGCATTTGACCCATCCTCTTGTTCACCCCCTGGGAGGTGAGGGGAGCAGTGGGCAACAGCGGCGCCGCGCCCGGGCAGCAAGACCCACAATGCAATGCGTTTCCACGTCACACTGTCAAGCCCTATTCATTTTTATTGAGAGACATTGACAATTGTTTTGAGTTAAGAGAACCAATTAAGCGGGAAAGTGGAGGTACGACTGTATTCTTATTTCAATGCATTGGACGTACTACAAATTATTTGTACACGTCAAAACAAATCAGCTGTACTTCAAGAATTTCAGCCCCCCCTAAAAAGGACCTCGTGACGTCCGTGAGTCACACTGCAACAAAGTGTTCGAAAGTTCCATCTTGGACTTTGCATGGAAAAAAATATTTCCCAAATGTGGAAAGAGTCACACCTGCGCTATGAACGAATGACCGAGTTCCTTCACGGCCGTGTAAGACCCCACAGGCCGAGAAACCTCATATCTTCAGATCATCTAT
This sequence comes from Nerophis lumbriciformis, assembly GCF_033978685.3. NCBI lineage: Eukaryota > Metazoa > Chordata > Actinopteri > Syngnathiformes > Syngnathidae > Nerophis > Nerophis lumbriciformis. The sequence goes on along the minus strand of NC_084582.2, from coordinate 6,221,687 downwards.
TCTAGTCTTGTTGTGGCCGTGTTTGACGCCGCTGCTCGGCTTGCCCTGAGTGGGCGTCCCAGGGGTCGAGCCCGCTCGCTTCTTCCCTTTCAGGTCACATTCCTCCAGCTTGCTGCTGCTCCTTTCCACCGCCAAGTTGTCCTTGTTTTGTTTGTAGGCCGCCTTGCTGTGGCACGGGTGGAAGGACGGGTCGGCGCTCGGGGACAGAGACGCCAGGTTGTAGCTGGGCGGGCAATGGAAGTAGTCGTCATAAGTTGGCCCGAACTGCACCCCTGCCTCGCTGGGCTCCTTGGAGACGCTTTTTGGCGTTCGGTTGCGCCTCTTGAAGGTGATGCCCTGGCGGCACTTGGTGAAGCCCAGGTGATAGATCTCAATGATGTTGAGGAGGAGCGACACGCTGGCCACGCCCAGCATGAAGATGATGAAGATGGTTTTCTCAGTGGGACGGGAGATGTAGCAGTTCACTGCGTTGGGACATGGCGGCCTGTCACACGTGTACATGGGCTTCAGCTCGAAGCCGTACAAAAGGTACTGGGCCACGATGAAGCCCACCTCAAAGAGCGTCTTAAAAATGACATTGAAGACGTACGTGCGCAGGAGCTCCCCCTGCATGCGCACCCGGCCTTGATCGTCCCGCATCAGAGGCTTTTTGTGACTGTGTGCGTCCACGACGAGGGCCGGCTTGTCCGCGTGCTGGGCTTTGTCTTTATGCTTGTCCTCCATGCGCACCAGATGCAGGATGTGGCCCAGGTAGATCAGCGTCGGCGTGGACACGAAGATGATCTGCAGCACCCAGAAGCGAACGTGAGAGATGGGGAAGGTGAGGTCGTAGCATACGTTCTCACACCCGGGCTGCTTGGTGTCGCAGGTGAAGCCCGACTGCTCGTCGCCCCACACCTTCTCCGTGGCCGCGCTCAGGATCAGGATGCGGAAGATGAAGAGGACCGTGAGCCAGACTTTGCCCACCACCGTGGAGTGTTCCTGCGCCTTTTCCAGGAGCTTCCCCAGCAGGTTCCAGTCCCCCATGGTCTATGTCGGCTCACGGACGGAACTGGAGGGATTAAAAGGCTGTTTAGTCCAAAACCTTGACGGAGAAAAAAACATTCCTAGGAACCAAAGTACCGTATTTTCCGCACTATAAGGCGCACCTAAAAACCTCGAATTTTGTCAAAAGCTGACAGTGCGCCTTGTAATCCGGTGCACCTTATATATGGACCAATATTGTCAATCAATCAATCAATCGCAACTACGGTAAGCTACCACGACTTCATTTTCCCCCGTTAACGAACAAATCTTTTGAGTGAACGTACTGAACCGAATCACTTCATGAACTGATTCGTTCCTTTCTCAGTTCAGTTGAGCTCCGCCGCGACCATGCCGGTATGAGTGGAACTGACGCATTCTGTGACTCACTGAACCCTCGACGTCGGCGAACGACGCAGCCAGCTACTCATCATGGGGGCGGTGGGAGGGACTGAGCGAACGATTCGTTCGCGGCGGATTAACGACATGAATCACTCAGTGAACGACAACGCTCTCGCTCTCTGCTCTGCTTGCCCCAATGCCGCGAGTGATTCTCCTCCCGTTGCGGGGATATGGTTCATGCCATTGGCATCCGTTCTCCATTCATTCTCCAAGCTAACGGCTAATGTTGACTCAAGCCACATGAAAACAAACACCGTCCCCATTATCTCAACACATAAAGTTATGAGAGTAGAGGAGACAGAAAGAAAGTCAGTGCAGGGCAAGGCTGAGCAGCAGCGACGCGAGGGGGAAGGGCGGGGGGTAAAGTGTAGGGCAGGCTGTTTGAGAAGATTTAAAATAAAAAATAATAACTAATGTATGTACATATACATAGGCTATTATTTATCTTGATTTTTATATTATTTAAGCTATTTATTTTCTTTTTATTTGACAACCAAACAATTACACATGGCGAATCAGTAAAGAATCTGGGTATTATCTTCGACCCAACTCTCTCGTTTGAATCACACATTAAGAGTGTTACTAAAACGGCCTTCTTTCATCTCCGTAATATCGCTAAAATTCGTTCTATTTTATCCACTAGCGACGCTGAGATCATTATTCATGCGTTCGTTACGTCTCGTCTCGTCTACTGTAACGTATTATTTTCGGGTCTCCCTATGTCTAGCATTAAAAAATTACAGTTGGTACAAAATGCGGCTGCTAGACTTTTGACAAGAACAAGAAAGTTTGATCATATTACGCCTATACTGGCTCACCTGCACTGGCTTCCTGTGCACTTAAGAAGTGACTTTAAGGTTTTACTACTTACGTATAAAATACTACACGGTCTAGCTCCGTCCTATCTTGTCGATTGCATTGTACCATATGTCCCGGCAAGAAATCTGCGTTCAAAGAACTCCGGCTTATTAGTGATTCCCAGAGCCCAAAAAAAGTCTGCGGGCTATAGAGCGTTTTCTATTCGGGCTCCAGTACTATGGAATGCCCTCCCGGTAACAATTAGAGATGCTACCTCAGTAGAAGCATTTAAGTCCCATCTTAAAACTCATTTGTATACTCTAGCCTTTAAATAGCCCCCCTGTTAGACCAGTTGATCTGCCGTTTCTTTTCTTTTCTCCTCTGCTCCCCTTTTCCTTGAGGGGGGGGGGGGCACAGGTCCGGTGGCCATGGATGAAGTGCTGGCTGTCCAGAGTCGGGACCCGGGGTGGACCGCTCGCCTGTGCATCGGCTGGGAACATCTCTACGCTGCTGACCCGTCTCCGCTCGGGATGGTGTCCTGCTGGCCCCACTATGGACTGGACTCTTACTATTATGTTGGATCCACTATGGACTGGACTCTCACAATATTATGTCAGACCCACTCGACATCCATTGCTTTCGGTCTCCCCTAGAGGGGGGGGGGGGGGTTACCCACATATGCGGTCCTCTCCAAGGTTTCTCATAGTCATTCACATCGACGTCCCACTGGGGTGAGTTTTTCCTTGCCCGTATGTGGGCTTTGTACCGAGGATGTCGTTGTGGCTTGTGCAGCCCTTTGAGACACTTGTGATTTAGGGCTATATAAATAAAGATTGATTGATTGATTGATATTGCATATTTAAGTTGATATTTCCATTTTTATATTTTTAAATGTAAGCTACAGAAATTTTAGTTTTAATGTTGGCTTTTCTGGCACTTGGTTTAATATTTGTTTTGTTTTATTCAAGGGAGCCTATTTATTTTCTTTTTGTTTGCACATTTAAGTTAATATTTTCTTTGTTATATTTTTAAACGTAGGCTACAGAACATTTAGTTTTTATGTTGGCATTTCTGGCTCCTAATGTATTTGTTTTATTTTGAAGGTATTTATTTTCTTTTTGTTTGCATATTTAAGTTGACATTTTCTTTGCTACAGAACATTTAGTTTTTATGTTGACATTTGTTAAGGGTTTCTTAATTTAATATTTGTTTTTGCACTAAACAAACGAGGCCTATTTATTTAACTGTTGATTGCAAGCATTTTAGTAGGCTATAACTATTTTTTTTATTTCCCGCTTTTATTTATTTCTTATTTTCATTTCAGTGCAATATAACATATTTAAGAACAGGACTCGCGAACCTACTGACACAGAGAACTGACTGTGTCGCGGAGGAGGACGTCACATTGAGGCTCTCGTTCAGTCACTGTGCGTGCCGTTCATTGGGTGCTGAGGGCTTGTGTCGTTCGCGAACTGACACACACCGAGATCTGCCGCTGGGGAATCTGTTACTGACTGACTCGTGATTCGCCGACCTGCCCACAGAACTGCTGCTGCAGAAGTGATTCGGTGAACTAATTTTTTGAACGAATCAATTCAAGGAACTGATTCTAGTGATTCAGTACAGTCAAAAGAACTGCCGATCCCATCACTACTCTGATGCGGCTCAGCTGCATACTTGCCGACTCCCCCCCGATTTTCCCGGGAGACTTCCGGATTTCAGTGCCTCTCACAGAAACCTCCCGGGATTAATATTCTCCGATTTTCACCATTACAATAATAATAAGGGCGTGCAATGATGGTACAGCATTTAGCGCCCTCTACAATCTGTACTAAAAGCGTGCCAGCCCAGCCTCTTGTTATATGCATCTTCGGCTTGCACACGTAAGTGACAGCAAGGCATACTTGGTCAACAACCACACAGGTTACACTGACGGTGGCCATATATAACAACTTTAACACTCTTACTAATAATGCGCCACACTTTGAACCAAAACCAAACAAGAATGACAAACACATTTCGGGAGAACATCTGCACCTTAACACAACATAAACACGACAGAACAAATACCCAGAATCCCATGCAGCCCTGACTCTTACGGGCTACATTATACACCCCTGCTACCACCAAACCCCGCCCCCACCCCAACCCTGCTCCCTCACACATCCACATATAATGTAGCTCGGAAGAGTTAGGGCTGCATGGGATTCTGGGTATTTGTTCTGTTGTGTTTATGTTGTGTTAAGGTGCAGATGTTCTCCCGAAATGTGTTTGTCATTCTTGTTTGGTGTGGGTTCACAGTGTGGCGCATATTAGTAAGAGTGTTAAAGTTGTTTTATATGGCCAACCTCAGTGTAACCTGTGTGGTTGTTGACCAAGTATGCCTTGCTGTCACTTACGTGAGTAAGAAGAAACTCCATACAACGTGGTTGTACTGGGCGCTAAATGCTGTACGATCACGGCACGTTCGAGAGAATACTTGCCCTGAAATTCGAAGTCTGCCTTCAAGCGCCATTCATATAAACCTTGCGGGCCGCACTAACATTCAATTTTCATATTAAGGCGTGGGCCGCGTGTCTGAGACCCTCGGTTTATACATAGCACAAAGCAAAAAAAAAACTTTGTATGCAGCGTTATTACAATTTAAATTTCAAAAGATTTTTGTGGCTCCCATTGTTTTCTTTCATTTGTGAAACTGGTCAAAATGGCTCTTTGACTGGTAAAGGTTGCCGACCCCTGGTTTATGTAAATACCCCAAAAAGGCTCCTATTAAGAGACACGCTTACGACACAGAGTTGAAACTTAAGACGATCAGTCACGAAGTAGAACACGGGACCGACTCGATTAATGACGACTTCAACGAGACGGAGCTGAACATGTTGGATGCCGTATTCGCCCAACTGTTTAATTCGGACACTGAAGAAGAAGAATTCGAGGGATTCGTGGATGAGGAATAACTTCATAAAGTGAGCTTTACATGTTTATTTTGTGTGTTGTGTTGTGTGACATTAACGTTTGAGCAACGTTGAGTTATTGATATATTGTTATCGCTCCGCACTATTTCGAGTGTTACTATATTGTGATTGCACTAACGTTTGATTTACCGTAACAGTATCACTGTTTTTTTACCTGTTTATTGAATCAGGGAAAATTTCCCCTCCACTATGTGATATAAATGTTGCACTACATGCAGTGTTGGGTTAGTTACTGAAAACCAGTAACTAGTTACAGTTACTAGTTACTTTATTTCAAAAGTAACTCAATTACTAACTCAGTTACTTACACCAAAAAGTAATGCGTTACTGTGAAAAGTAACTATTTAGTTACTTATTTTTTCCCCCTTTTTTTAAGGCTCCCATTAATGCCCTTTTAGCCTTCATTTCAGTACTGTTATTGCACTGGAGAATAATACAATGTGTTGATCAACTTGACATGCATTTGCATCACTGAAGTCAAAAAGCAATGTGGTCTACATACAACACACAAAGACAAAGATATGTTTCAAAGGGCCAATTTATTTCAGGCCAGAACAAATTGACAAAACTATTTTAAATAGCTGCAACATAATGGCACTTTAACTTTAACTTTAAGTAGATAGGATCTTTGATCCAAGACACAACTTACATTTAACTAAAATGTTATTTTCTTTGTGCTCGACAAAAGAAAAGTATTGAGAATGTCTCCATGTTAAAAAACTCGACTTCTGGCTTCGCCATGATGTCTTGTTAGTTGTTATGAGAGTAGCGTATGTGTGTGTGTGTGTGTGTGGCCCTTTAAGATATGACAGCATGTGAGGTGAGTGACATCAGTGAGTGAGTGGGCGAGAGAGGTGAGCGAGCGGCAACAGTGAGTGCGTGCAGGTGCTCTAGCTTGGTGGATGGCTGCGTCCTATAAAGCCACAAAGTTGCAACAAACCGCCGGTCTCGTCATTCACCCTCAGCTGTAAAGACCCACTGCCTGGTAAAGTGAAGGTTGTTAGCCCCGAAGACGTCCATAGGTACGTGACTTACCCGACGGTAATTCTAGTCATACGCTAATTATTTTGCGAAACGAGTTTGACGCGGCGGTAAATCAAGGCATGCGCATAATATATACCCGGCGGCAATTCAAGGAAATACGGTATTAATAAAGTTTGACTGACCTATCTGACTGTTTTGTTGACATTCCCTTTAGCACAGCTCCATCTAATGGATGCATAACGTAACCCCAGCCTCTACTGTAGCGTCTATTCTATGCGCCTTATAATGCGGTGCGCCTTATAATGCGGTGCGCCTTATATATGAACAAAGTTTTAAAATATGCCATTCGTTGAAGGTGCGCCTTATAATCCGGTGCGCCTTATAGTGCGGAAAATACGGTAGTTCTCAGCGCATTCAATCGATCATATCTGGATGTTTCAGTTTGTTTTAGAAGGCGTTTCGCTTCTCATCTGAGCAGACTTCATTAGTTCATGCTCTTACACTCAGATTGGTCAGATCTAGTCTGAAAAATTTAGTTTTTAGTCTTCTAAGTATTTTTTCCTAATCAGATCAAGTTTTGAAAAGGCAATTTTACTGACTTAGATTTGTCAGATCTAGCCGGAAAAAGTCTAAAAAAATATTTTTTTCTAAGATAATAAAATGTTAAATATATACCGTATTTTTCGGACTATAAGTCACAGTTTTTTTTCATAGTTTGGCCGGGGGTGCGACTTATACTCAGGAGTGACTTATGTGTGAAATTATTAACACATTCCCGTAAAATATCAAATAATATTATTTATCTCATTCACGTAAGAGACTAGACGTATAAGATTTCATGGGATTTAGCGATTAAGTAAGCAGCTATGAACAGTAAATGAACAAGTAGATTAATAATTAATTTCCTACCGCTTGTCCTTAATAATTTTGACCAAATAATAGAATGGAAAATTACACAATATGTTACTGAATACTGCATTAGGATCCTTTGTTTGTTTACTTACTACTAAAAGACAAGTTGTCAAGTATGTTCACTATTTTATTTAAGAACAAACTTGCAATAAGAAACATATGTTTAAAGTACTGTAAGATGTTTTTGTTAAAATAAAGCCAATAATGATTTTTTTTTGTGGTCCCCTTTATTTAGAAAAGTAAAAATATTGGTATCGGTACAACACTAATGCTTAGACAAGTGAAAACATAAGGCAACGTGAAAAAGCCCAATAATATTTATTTTTTATTTATTTTTTCTATCCCATTTCTGACATTTCCTACAACTTTCATGAACATTTTAAAAAGTTATTTTTTTTAAATTAACGAACAGACAAGCTAATGATGGTGCGAACATCAACACGACAACCATACTTGCCAACCTTGAGACCTCCGATTTCGGGAGGTGGGGGCGTGGTCGGAGGTGGGGCGGGGCGTGATTGGGGGCGTGGTTAAGAGGGGAGGAGTATATTGACAGCCAGAATTCACCAAGTCAAGTATTTCATACATATATATATATATATATATATATATATATATATATAGATATCTACATCCTGAAAATATGCAAACAAAACTGTGTTTGGATAATTGATACTTCAAACTTGCATAAATAAATATTAAGGAATATCACATAACTTGGCTTCTGAGAGTTTCAAAATGTAATGAATAAAATGCTAAAGTTGTTGATAAACAAGCAATTATTTTAATAATTAAATATGGTCATTTTAAATGAATTATTATGATAATTTAAAATCAATTATTTCAAATATGTTTATTTTAATGTATAATTCTATGGCTGGATGTAATAAGGAGTCAGGAAAAAATACAAAGAAAAATACAATTAATTTTTATGTTTTTAGCAAAATATAGAAAAAATGTATTTTTTTTTCTTTTTAAATAATAAATATATTTATTTTTAGGTAAGATAAACATAATACAATTTATCTCTAGTCTGGATGATTTAGTTCTTGTCACCCTGTTGTCCTCCCTTCATGAAAAAAGGCTGTCCTCACCCAGGTCCGCATGGAGCTGGAGGGGGCGTGGCTTCCAGCTCCGGCTGAAAACCGGGAGATTTTCGGGAGAATATTTGTCCCGGGAGGTTTTCGGGAGAGGCGCTGAATTTCGGGAGTCTCCTGGAAAATTCGGGAGGGTTGGCAAGTATGACGACAACACCAACAAACACACACTGGGCAACACAACGAGCAACTTGCTGTAAGCAAGCGAAAGTGTCTCCTAGGAAACAAGAGTGGCGAGATATACCGTATTTTTCGGAGTATAAGTCGCACCGGAGTATAAGTCGCACCTGCCGAAAATGCATAATAAAGAAGGAAAAAAACATATATAAGTCGCACTATGAAAAAAAACTGCGACTTATAGTCCGAAAAATACGGTAAACATTTTGCATAGAATGTTACATTGAAGGCTTACAACAGGTTAGCTCGGGGTCACTGTGGCATCCGGTAGAGGTAGTTAATAAATTCATGCCGTGATTAAAACATAATTCTGAAGTGATCTTTAGCGGCCCCCAGTCAAATTGAGTTTGAGACCCCCGAGTTACAGTCTTTGAGAATGCCTTACCAAGTTCAGCGGAGATTACAGCAATGAGTCTCAAGAGGAAGGCTGCTCAACGAGCGTACAACTTGGCGACGGCCGGTCTATTCCACGTGGACGGGATCGTATTTACTGTAAGAGGTTATATATTTTTGGCATGCGTGGACAAGGAAAGGCAGGTTCCAGTCATGAGCGTGCAAGACGCGGCGGCCTCGACTTGGGCAACACGATCTGTACACTGAGTGAAAGGAAACACCAGACAGACGCTGTTGAAGTTCATAGTTAAAATGTTAGTAATGTCAGGACCTGGACTGCTCACAGTTGTCCTCTTTAACCGTAGAATAGCAATTGACTTTTATGTCTAGACCTAAGACTCACCTTATCAGCTGATGCATCCCTGGTATTCAAATCCTTGGCGTCTTCCAAGGTCCATTGGGCCGACTTAGTAGTGCAAGCGTGGTCTTCAGAGGCCTTCAGTAATGCCCTTGAATGGACAGGAAAAGTGGATTCTTGCGTCAGTTCCACGCCGACGACCCCACTGGTTCCTGGTCCATGAGCTCAGGAAGGATCCAGGACCTTCCTTCAGAGGTTCACGTTGCTGGACACTCTCTGAACCATGCCTGCCCTGCCCCCGTGGTTAAATTTGGCCCAGGGTACACTCCAATGTAAACTATTAAAGCACGTCTGCTAGGTTGGTGGTTTGTGATTGACAAGTCAGCTGGCCAATCAGGTTCCAGCCACAAGTGGTCTCTAAATATAGCAGGGTTGGGGGGGGGGGCTCTCCTATCAAGGAAGACATGGCTTGGAGATGAGTAGCCATTTGCATCCTGGCGGCGCAATGAAAAGAACGGAGCAGCGATCAGGAATAAAATGAACATGATTGTTACTTTATTCATTGAGTCATTCAGAATAAAACAACTTTGTGACAGTTATGATCATTTTATTAAACATGTCTCCGCATGCAAATAATGCAGAAGAGTCAGCATTTGAGTTTAAAGGCCTACTGAAACCCACTACTACCACCACCATGATAGTTTATATATCAATGATGAAATCTTAACATTGCAACACATGCCAATACGGCCGGGTTAACTGATAAAGTGCAATTTTAAATTTCCCGGGAAACTTCCGGTTGAAAACGTCTATGTATGATGACGTATACACGTGACGTCAATAGTTGAATCAGACATTTTGGAATAGGTCGGTCGCCCATGCTTGCCAACCTTGAGACATCCGATTTCGGGAGGTGGGGGCGTGGTCGGGGGTGGGGCGGGGCGTGATTGGGGGCGGGGTTAAGTGGGGAGGAGTATATTGACAGCCAGAATTCACCAAGTCAAGTATTTCATACATATATATATATATATATATACATATATATATATATGTCTTAATAAGGTTATCCAAAAAAATAGTGCTCGATACCGTAGTAGAGCGCAATATATGTATGTGTGGGGAAAAAAATCACAAGACTATTTCATCTCTACAGGCCTGTTTCATGAGGGGGGTACCCTCAATCGTCAGGAGATTTTAATGGGAGCATTCGCATACCATGGTTTATATAGGGCACAGAGTGGGTGGGTACAGGCTGGCCTAGGGGCGTGGTGATTGGTTCATGTGTTACCTAGGAGGTGTTTCCGTCTATGGCGGCATGTTGTTACAATTTCGCTGAGGGATGACAGGTCTGGACGGTAGATAATAAACAGTTTCTCTTTCAAGCATAGGTTGCATCTTTTATTACCACTATTGTAAGGTGTGCTGGATGCAAGAATTTGCCATGTTATTGAATATTCAACATTATTGTCTTTGAGGTCCCAAATGTGTTTGCTGAGTTCTGTGGTATTTCGCAGGTTTTTGTTCCTGAAAGAAGCCTTGTGGTTGTTCCATCTGGTTTTGAATTCACCCTCGGTTAATCCTACATATGTGTCGGATGTGTTAATGTCCTTGCGTATTACCTTAGATTGGTAGACAACTGATGTTTGTAAGCATCCCCCGTTGAGGGGTAATACGCAAGGACATTAACACATCCGACACATATGTAGGATTAACCGAGGGTGAATTCAAAACCAGATGGAACAACCACAAGGCTTCTTTCAGGAACAAAAACCTGCGAAATACCACAGAACTCAGCAAACACATTTGGGACCTCAAAGACAATAATGTTGAATATTCAATAACATGGCAAATTCTTGCATCCAGCACACCTTACAATAGTGGTAATAAAAGATGCAACCTATGCTTGAAAGAGAAACTGTTTATTATCTACCGTCCAGACCTGTCATCCCTCAACAAGCGCAGCGAAATTGTAACAACATGCCGCCATAGACGGAAACACCTCCTAGGTAACACATGAACCAATCACCACGCCCCTAGGCCAGCCTGTACCCACCCACTCTGTGCCCTATATAAACCATGGTATGCGAATGCTCCCATTAAAATCTCCTGACGATTGAGGGTACCCCCCTCATGAAACAGGCCTGTAGAGATGAAATAGTCTTGTGATTTTTTTTCCCCACACATACATATATATATATATATATATATATATATATGTATATATATATATATATATATATATATATATATATATATATATATATATATATACATACACAGAGGTGGGTAGTAACGCGCTACATTTACTCCGTTACATCTACTTAAGTAATTTTTGGGATAAATTGTACTTCTAAGAGTAGATTTAATGCAACATACTTTTACTTTTACTTAAGTATATTTATAGAGAAGGAACGCTACTTTTACTGCGCTACTTTTATCTACATTCAGCTCGCTACTCGCTACTAATTTTTATCCATCTGTTAATGCACGCTTTGTTTGTTTTGGTCTGTCAGACAGACCTTCATAGTGCCTGCCTTACTGGTGACGTTTCACTTCGTTCCACCAATCAGATGCAGTCACTGGTGACGTTGGACCAATCAAACAGAGCCAGGTGGTCACATGACCTGACTTAAACAAGTTGAAAAACTTATTGGGGTGTTACCATTTAGTGGTCAATTGTACGGAATATGTACTGTACTGTGCAATCTAATAATAAAAGTTCCAATCAATCAATCAAAAGTGTGAAGGAAAAAAGATACTTTTTTATTTCAACCGTACATCCCGTCAAAAGCCGAAAGACTGACCGCACATGAGGACGTTCCTGTCTTCACAATAAAAGTGCCGCTCCATCGCGCCTGCGCTTTCAAAATAAGAGTCTCCGAAAGCCAGCGCAAACAAGCTAGCAAGCTACGGAGCTTGACGCCAATATATTTCTTGTAAAGTGTATAAAACCGAATATGGAAGCTGGACAAATAAGATGCCAAAAACCCACCACTTTCATGTGGTATTAGACAGAAAGGAGGAACTTTTCTTCTCCTCCATTTGAAAACATGGACGTTATCATCACTACTGTCTGATTACAATCAATGCAAGTCATCAGAATCAGGTAATACACCAACTTATATTCTTGTCTTCATGAAAGAAAGGAATCTATATGTTAAACATGCATGTATATTCATTAAAACACCTTTAACATGTAAACAAAAACAGCAAAATAAATACATATAAATTATATACTGTATATATCAACGTATATGTATGTATATATATATATATATATATATATATATGATATGATATGATATGAGTGTGTATGTTACTCATCGGTTACTCAGTACTTGAGTAGTTTTTTCACAACATACTTTTTACTTTTACTCAAGTAAATATTTGGGTGACTACTCCTTACTTTTACTTGAGTAATGAATCTCTAAAGTAACAGTACTCTTACTTGAGTACAATTTCTGGCTACTCTACCCACCTCTGTATATATATATATATATATATATATATATATATAAATATATATATATATATATATATATATATATATATATATATATATATATATATATATCTACATCCTAAAATATGCAAACAAAACTGTGTTCGGAAAATTGATACTTCAAACTTGCATAAATAAATATTAAGGAATATAACATAACTTGGCTTCTGAGAGTTTCAAAATGTAATGAATAAAATGCTAAAGTTGTTGATAAACAAGCAATTATTTTAATAATTAAATATGGTCATTTTAAATGAATTATTATGATAATTTAAAATCAATTATTTCAAATATGTTTATTTTAATGTATAATTCTATGGCTGGATGTAATAAGGAGTCAGGAAAAAATACAAAGAAAAATAAAATTAATTTTTATGTTTTTAGCAAAATATAGTAAAAATGTATTTTTTTTTTTTTTTTAAATAATAAATATATTTATTTTTAGGTAAGATAAACATAATACAATTTATCTCTAGTCTGGATGATTTAGTTCTTGTCACCCTGTTGAAATGATCAAGTATGACACATAGAATGGATCTGCTATCCCCGTTTAAATAAAAACATTTCATTTCAGTAGGCCTTTAAAGAAATATAGCACCAGTACAGAGGACAGATGCAGAATCAAATTACCATATTTTCCAGGCTATAGAGCGCACACGGTATTGAAGCCGCCAGTGACGTGCAGTCACTAGAGGCAGGTGAGGCGGGGCCTCACCTGCCATCATGGAAAGAAAAAAAATGTAAAAAGAAAAAAATATATATTAAATTGTTAAATGTAGCCAGTGATTATACTATAAAGTTATTTTCCATTTAACTTCACCAGTTTTAGATTATTTTTATTCAAAATCGCTGAATTTTCACATTTGCCGTTCAAATACTGAGAAGAGACGGTGCGGTGAACAGCAGCCAGTTGAGGCACGTCACTCAGTGCCTCAACATGGACGGACTCGGCAAACTGCTGGTCTGCTGTGCAGTGAGACCGTATTGCTATATGAACTATATTATACATTTCCATAGTTTAGTTAGCTGAGGTATATAATGTACAGTGTATTTTGTCAACAACTGTATGTGTGTAAAGTATTTCTTGTGCTGAGCGATCATAAAACGGCTGCAAAAGACGCACTGGCTGAGGCTCGCCTCCTGCACCCCCGCTGTAGAATGCACGGCAACCCCTGACGGGAGTGTTATATCAACTAAAGCCCACACTTAAACTTTCCACGTGCAAGATTGAATCTATTTAAAAAAGTTATTTCATAAGAAGCCAAAAAGTGCAAAAACAATAATGTTCGTGTTGGAGGAGTTGTGAATGACTGCAGGGCCACAACATTAGGTACACTACACCTGCAGACTGCAGGTGTACCTAATTCACAACTCCTCCAACACGAACATTATTGTTTTTGCACTTTTTGGCTTCTTATTAAATAACTTTTGTAACCTATTTTTATGGGCTTTCCTCTTTGTGATGTTAAGTTCCTGTTATGCGCTGTTATACAGTATATGCCTTGAGCTCTTATTTTGAAGGCGCTAAGAGCGGAAGTGATGTCACGTTGCGGAGGTTTTTGAAAGAAGGTAAATAAAGTGGTCCTCGTGTAAACTGGAGCCTCCATGTTTGTTATTTTGTAGTTTCATACAGTATAGGCGGCATTTATAAACCCCCGGTTACACTTTTTTAAATAGATTCAATCTTGCACGTGGAAAGTTGAAGTGAGGGCTTTAGTTGATATAACACTCCCATCAGGGGGTTCATTAATCCAGCACAACAGCGGCGCATTTATAAGTAAAGGTAAGACCATAATAACGTTTTTTTAATTAAATGTGCTTTTTTTGTGTGCTACAGTTTGTATGTGTAAAGTTAAAGTTAAGTTAAAGTACCAATGATTGTCACACACACACTAGGTGTGGTGAAATGTGTCCTCTGCATTTGACCCATCCCCTTGTTCACCCCCTGGGAGGTGAGGGGAGCAGTGGGCAGCAGCGGCGCCGCGCCCGGGAATAATTGTTGGTGATTTAACCCCCAATTCCAACCCTTGATGCTGAGTGCCAAGCAGGGAAGAATGCTGGTATGAGCTTTCAACTGCTGCCAATCAAATGGTGAATAAGATACTCTTTAGGGTTCATATGTTTGTAAATCTGACTGTGATGAAGTCAGTGCCTCACCAGCCATCAACCTCACCGCACGTCACTGGAAGCCACACCCACCAAATTTTAGAGGAAAAAAATATTTTTACATTAGCCACTTCGGACTATGACCCGTAGATACATACAGTGCGAAATATTTTGTTAATGTTTCTTTACATACAGTACAGGCCAAAAGTTCGGACACACCTAATCATTTCAATGCGTTTTTTTTTATTTTCATGACTATTTACATTGTAGATTGTCACTGAAGGCATCAAAACTATGACACCTGGGAAGTGAAAACCATTTCAGGTGACTACCTCTTGAAGCTCTGAAGCCTTTCTTATTGCCGAAAGCTCAAACCACTCGTAAACGTTTTTGTGTGTCTGTATGCGGAGTAAAACTATGGAACAAACTGGACTTACAACCATACTTGCCAACCCTCCCGGATTTTCCGGTAGACTCCCGAAATTCAGCGCCTCTCCCGAAAACCTCCCAGGACAAATTTTCTCCCGAAAATCTCCCGAAATTCAGGCGGAGCTGGAAGCCACGCCCCCTCCAGCTCCATGCGGACCTGAGTGACGTCGTGTGCGCAACACCACGTAAATCGTTGGCCAACCAAAAAGTAACCCCAGTACGCTATAGCCAACATTCACCAGGAGATGGCAACAGACAAACATAGATCACTCTATTACATTCCTCCCCTTTTAGAAATGTATAGAAGTTACTCAAAATAAATAAACAACCCAACCAAAAAATGCAGCAGCTCGATTAAAAAACTGTACTTAAGCCACATTCTTTTCTTTTTTTTTTAGTACTGAACTTTTAACCCTCATTTGTAAAAAATAACATGCTTATTATACAAACAGTATTTGTACACCTTTAACACAGGTTTTTATACTGTCTTCAGAGATTCAGTTTTTTTGGTGGTACTCGAAACCTTTCTGGGTACCTGCGAAAGGGTGTTCAGCATGGTTAGAAAAATAGTGACAGAGAATAGAACAAGGATAGACAATTCAACCCTTAACTCAACAATGAGTAGATGAGTGTTATGTGTGTGTATATGTGTAAATAAATGAACACTGAAATTCAAGTATTTCTTTTATTTATATATATATATATACATATATATCCGCCCGATTGTAGCTGAGATAGGCTCCAGCGCCCCCCGCGACCCCAAAGGGAATAAGCGGTAGAAAATGGATGGGATGGATATATATATATATATATATATAGCTAGAATTCACTGAAAGTCAAGTATTTCTTATATATATATATATATGTATATGTATATATATATATGTGAAATACTTGACTTGGTGAATTCTAGCTGTAAATATACTCCTCCCCTCTTAGCCCCGCCCCCAACCACGCCTCCACCCCACCCCGACCACGCCCCCACCCCCCACCTCCCGAAATCGGAGGTCTCAAGGTTGGCAAGTATGCTTACAACACAAGCAATGCCAAACTATTAATCGATTTAAACTATTATACAAACATGGGGTCTGCTTCAAATATAGAGATGAGGGTCTTTAAATTGACCTGCTGCTGTACTCTGTCTCAAAGTGTTAACATGTGCTCAATGTTTCCTTACCATTATTGCTATATGGTCTATTACCATTGATGGTATATTCATTATTACAAATTATTGTTACAGTGTAATAATTATTGTTACCTGTGGTAATGCCACTATGATACAACATCTGTATTATAATCCTTGAACAAAGTAAGAGTGAATAATCACTGAATGGAGAACTGGGGGTGGGATTAAATAAATGATCTTCTTCCCACTTCCTTTAAGGCAAAACTGGACAATCATGCATTACATACTATACATTACCTTTTGCATTATATTAATTTATATTATTATGTGTTGTCAACTTTGTACTTTTTTATGTCATTGGCTTAAAAAAATAAATAAATGAATGAATGAAATAAGTTTATTTCGGTCATATAATCAACCATCAACCATTAACCATTTTGTGTGACCAGTTTAAGAGTACAGACTATACATATACAGTATAACAATCATACACATTTACACACAAAAGGAAAAGAAAAGAAAAGAAAAAGCATGACCGAAAAAGGAATAGGCTGAAGCCAAAGCTTATATTTGCCTATCCTATATCTTCACTGAAAATAAGATTACCTGAAACATCAATGTAAAAAAATAAAAATAAAAATAAAAACCAATGGGATGAAAGTAATAGTTACTATATTTTATAATTTTCAATCTTCAACTCATCACTGAGCTTGTTCCACCATTTAACTCCTAAAACTGAAATACATTTGTATTTTATATTCGTTCTTGCTTTACCTATTTCAAAAATCAATACCCCCCCCGTAAATTATGGTTTTCTCCTCTTAATTGAAATAACCTAAGAATACAAGCTGGAAGGCTGTTGTTCTTTACTCGAAACATAATTTCCATTGTTTTTAAAAACACAATATCTGAAAATTTTAACACATTAGAACTTATAAATAATGGATTGGTATGTTCATAGTAGCACGCTTTGTGTATTATTCTAATGACCCTTTTTTGAAGTTTAATTATTGGGTCTATGTTTGTTTTATAAACATTTCCCCAAACTTCAACACAATATGTTAAATATGGAAAAATAAAAGAATAATATAACATATGCAGACATGTATTATTCAGCATGTGTTTTACTTTATAAAGAATGGCAATGGATTTTGATATTTTTCCCTTTTATATATTCAATATGCGGTTTCCAACATAATTTATGATTAATTATTATTCCCAAGAATTTAGTTTCATATACTCTATCAATTTCCACTTGATTTAATTTTAATTTTACTTCACGTTTTGTCCTAAATGAAAAAAAAAAAAAAAATGAAGCTCATCGAGAGAATGCCAAGAGTGTGCGAAAAGGTAATCTGAGCAAAGGGTGGCTATTTTGAAGAAACTAGAATATAAAACATGTTTTCAGTTATTTCACCATTTTTTGTTAAGTACATAACTCTACATCCATGTTCATTCATAGTTTTGATGCCTTGAGTGACAATCCACAATGTAAATAGTCATGAAAATAACGAAAACGCATTAAATGAGAAGGTGTGTCCAAACTTTTGGCCTGTACTGTACCTTAATTGTTTCCAAACAGTGCCTGTCACACGGCAGTAAAACAGACAATCAAACAAAATAAAAGTCATCGTCATGGACCCACTAGCTGTGGAAGCCAGCTCTCCAATCGGCTAAAACAGACTCAATAACTTAACGGTGACATTTTGGTGAATTTACGAAACTGAAAACATACAAAAAGAATGCCTTTGTAAGTTAATAATACTAACACAGACACTTGTAAACGTATTTGCAAACGACGCTAGCTTGATTACATTATGATAGCACGTATAAATATGCATGGAAACACTCCTACAGACATCACACATGGAACGGTTTAGTAAGTATTAATTGTTTTAGTTATATTGTAAAACTAACAAACGTTGCTTAAAGACGAAAACGGGATATACTTCGGGTTCAAGGCACAAAACAGGAGGTACATTTTCAACCCGCGGCACCTGCAGTGGGTATACTCTTTCAAAAGATGGCGCTATAGCATAAACAATAACACACCTTTTCAGTGTCTCTGTCTACTATTGGGTGAATACAAAACATCCTGGCCGTTAGCCAAGAAAAATCCTTAAATTAGCCGCACGGTTTCATAAAGGGTTCAAAGCATAGGAAAAAAAGGAGTAGTTTATAGTCCGGAAAATATGGTACTCACATGAACTAGCACACTACTGAAATATTATGCGTAGTTAACATACAAACCCCGTTTCCATATGAGTTTGGAAATTGTGTTAGATGTAAATATAAACGGAATACAATGATTTGCAAATCATTTTCAACCCATATTCAATTGAATGCACTACAAAGACAAGATATTTGATGTTCAAACTCATAAACTTTATTTATTTTTTGCAAATAATAATTAATTTAGAATTTCATGGCTGCAACACGTGCCAAAGAAGTTGGGAAAGGTGGCAATAAATACTGATAAAGTTGAGGAATGCTCATCAAACACATATTTGGAACATCCCACAGGTGTGCAGGCTAATTGGGAACAGGTGAGTGCCATGATTGGGTATGAAAACAGCTTCCCAAAAAATGCTCAGTCTTTCACAAGAAAGGATGGGGCAAAGTACACCACCTTGTCCACAACTGCGTGAGCAAATAGTCAAACAGTTTAAGAACAACGTTTCTCAAAGTGCAATTGCAAGAAATTTAGGGATTTCAACATCTACGGTCGATAATATCTTCAAAAGGTTCAGAGAATCTGGAGAAATCACTCCACGTAAGCGGCATGGCCGGAAACCAACATTGAATGACCGTGACCTTCGATCCCTCAGACGGCACTGTATCAAAAACCGACATCAATCTCTAAAGGATATCACCACATGGGCTCAGGAACACTTCAGAAAACCACTGTCACTAAATACAGTTTGTCGCTACATCTGTAAGTGCAAGTTAAAGCTCTACTATGCAAAGCGAAAGCCATTTATCAACAACATCCAGAAACGCCACCGGCTTCTCTGGGCCTGAGATCATCTAAGATGGACTCATGCAAAGTGGAAAAGTGTTCTGTGGTCTGACGAGTCCACATTTCAAATTGTTTTTGGAAAGTTTCGACATCGTGTCATCCGGACCAAAGGGGAAGCGAACCATCTAGACTGTTATCAACGCAAAGTTGAAAAGCCAGCATGTGTGATGGTATGGGGGTGCATTAGTGCCCAAGGCATGGGTAACTTACACATCTGTGAAGGCACAATTAATGCTGAAAGGTACATACAGGTTTTGGAACAACATATGCTGCCATCTAAGCGCCGTCTTTTTCATGGACGCCCCTGCTTATTTCAGCAAGACAATGCCAAGCCACATTCAGCACGTGTTACAACAGTGTGGCTTCGTTAAAAAAAAGAGTGCGGGTACTTTCCTGGCCCCGCCTGCAGTCCAGACCTGTCTCCCATCGAAAATGTGTGGCGCATTATGAAGCGTAAAATACGACAGCGGAGACCCCGGACTGTTGAACGACTGAAGCTCTACATAAAACAAGAATGGGAAAGAATTCCACTTTCAAAGCTTCAACAATTAGTTTCCTCAGTTCCCAATCGTTTATTGAGTGTTGTTAAAAGAAAAGGTGATGTAACACAGTGGTGAACATGCCCTTTCCCAACTACTTTGGCACGTGTTGCAGCCATGAAATTCTAAGTTAATTATTATTTGCAAAAAAATAATAAAGTTTATGAATTTGAACATCAAATATCTTGTCTTTGTAGTGCATTCAATTGAATATGGGTTGAAAAGGATTTGCAAATCATTGTATTCCGTTTATATATACATCTAACACAATTTCCCAACTCATATGGAAACGGGGTTTGTAGTTTTATCATACGCAAACATCAAAAACAGCATTTTGATGTTTCCAAGTCAACAATAAAATTAAAACATTACAGGAGGACGAAAGGACTGTTTTATTATGTATAAATGGATCAACAGTAATCTATGGTAGATCTTATCCACATATTACATGCTCAAAAGTCAGCACACACTTTATTAGAAGTCAAACCAAGCACATATATTTCTTTGCAGAAACAACCACAAAACCACACATATTTCTGTCTTTTTTTTTTTTTTAAAACAAAACCATACATGTTTACCTTTGCAAAGTTCCTATTAGAAGCACATTACAGAAAGGGAGAGCATGATAAGTGGACCCCGACTTAAACAAGTTGAAAAACTTATTCGGGTGTTACCATTTAGTGGTCAATTGTACGGAATATGTACTTCACTGTGCAATCTACTAATAAAAGTCTCAAGTACATGTGTAACAACGACAGTATGCATCCATCCAATCATTTTCTATATACGGCTTGTTCTCTTTAGCGGCATTGGTGAGCTGGAGCCTATCCCAGCTGCTTTTTTTGCACCCTGGACTGGTAATATAATAAACAAGCAACCATTCACTCACATTTACACCTCTAGACAATGTCGAGTTTCCACTTAACCTAACGTGTTTTCGGGAACATGCCAACGGAGATTTGTTAGCTCGAGCTGTAAGACCAAACATGTTAACCACTAGGCCAGGGGTCGGGAACCTTTTTGGCTGAGAGAGCCATGAAAGCCAACTATTTTAAAATGTATTTCCGTGAGAGCCGTAAAAATATTTTTTAACAATGAATACAACTAAATGCGTGCATTTTTAAGTAAGACCAACATTTTTAGAGTATAATAAGTCTCTTATCTTACCATTAATGCGACTTCTGGTGCTGCGTGGTTTTGCTGATGGCTTTGTAGTCTGGTTGATACGTGGTTATTTTTAACACTGTGATTACCAGCGGAATTATTCATTACTTATCGTGTCAAGCAGTGTCAGCTAAGATTTATCTGAGAGCCAGATGCAGTCATCCTTCAGCCTTACTGCCCCACCCGATCCTTAAGATCAGCCGATCAGCTGCTGTTGACGGTCCCTGACACAAGGCTGAAGCTTAGAGGTGACAGAGCTTTCGCCGTTGCTGCTCCCAAGCTCTGGAACGACCTACCCCTGAGTGTTAGACAAGCCTCCTCTCTTCCTGTTTTTAAATCTCTCTTAAAAACATACTTTTATTCCATGGCTTTTAACACTGAGTGATATCCATCCTGCAATGGCGCCCCATAATACACCTGCTGTGATCCTGTTTTTATTAATTCTATTTTAATTATTTATTTTTTATCGTGTTCTGTTTGTGTTGTGTTTGCTCGGTACTCGTTTTATCTTTTAACCTGCTCATTGTACAGCACTTTGGCTACCCCTGTGGTAAATTTTAAATGTGCTCTATAAATAAAGTTGATTTGATTTGATTTGATTTGATCAAAAGAGCCACATCTGGCTCTAGAGCCATAGGTTCCCTACCCCTGCACTAGGCCCTAAATACATTTTATAGGTTTGCTACTATAGCAGGATTTGACCCTGTAACACACACAGAACATAACTCTATGCTACAAACACAGTAACACAGAAACAGTGGTACCTCGGTTTCCGAAAACTGAAGCAATTTACCCCATAATAAATAAACACTCCACTTAGATACCCAAACGTATTAACAGAAACCAAATTTTATAGATGATTACAGTTTTATATATACAAATAAAATAAAATACATATAATAAATGGAATGGATACATTTCTTTGCTTACAGACTGCGTTGTATTTTGAATTCAATAGTTCAATATTTTTTAAATTCTTCGCATTCAACTTTTTATGGTCCCATTGTGGCTTATTTCCCCCCCCCCCAAAAAATCTAAAGTACAGACACGGTGTGACCAATATGTCGGATGCTTTGTTTGAGCATCGATTCTGCAGAAGGATACGCATTCAAATTGAGTAGTTTGTTATGCGCAACGTTATATGAAAACAATGTTCATGAAAATGTAGGTCGAACAAAAGAATCCTACAAAAAGTGGGGCGGACAAAGACCTAGGTACCATTGTATTGTTCAATGAATGATATTAGCAGTCAATGGAAACTGAAGGCCGTTCTAAAAGGGGAACATTATCACAATTTCAGAATGGTTAAAACCATTAAAAAATCAGTTCTCAGTGGCTTATTATATTTTTCGAAGTTTTTTTCAAAATTTTACCCATCACGCAATATCCCTAAAAAAAAGCTTCAAAGTGCCTGATTTTAACCATCGTTATAAACACCCGTCCATTTTCCTGTGACGTCACATAGTGAAGCCAACACAAACAAACATGGCGGAAAGAACAGCAAGCTATAGCGACATTAGCTCGGATTCAGACTCGGATTTCAGCGGCTTAAGCGATTCAACATATTACGAATGTATTGAAACGGATGGTTGTAGTGTGGAGGCAGGTAGCGAAAACGAAATTGAAGAAGAAACTGAAGCTACTGAGCCATATCGGTTTGAACCGTATGCAAGCGAAACCGACGAAAACGACACGACAGCCAGCGACACGGGAGAAAGCGAGGACGAATTCGGCGATCGCCTTCTAACCAACGATTGGTATGTGTTTGTTTGGCATTAAAGGAAACTAACAACTATGAACTAGGTTTACAGCATATGAAATACATTTGGCAACAACATGCACTTTGAGAGTGCAGACAGCCCAGTTTTCATCAATTAATATATTCTGTAGACATACCCTCATCCGCGCTCTTTTCCTGAAAGCTGATCTGTCCAGTTTTGGAGTTGATGTCAGCAGGCCAGGGAAGCTAGGGTCGATAGGAGGTTTAGCTCGCTCGTCTGCGGGAACAAACTGCCGCCATTGCTTGCCGTGCTACCGAGGCCCTTTGTCCCTGAATTGCTCACACACTCCGGCAGATTCAATGGGGATCTGGCGGCATATTTCTTTGACTTTATCGTTGGAAATGCATCTGCTTTGAGTGTCGCAGGATATCCACACATTCTTGCCATCTCTGTCGTAGCATAGCTTTCGTCGGTAAAGTGTGCGGAACAAACGTCCAATTTCTTGCCACTTTCGCATCTTTGGGCCACTGGTGCAACTTGAATCCGTCCCTGTTCGTGTTGTTACACCCTCCGACAACACACCGACGAGGCATGATGTCTCCAAGGTACGGAAAACAGTCGAAAAAACGGAAAATAACAGAGCTGATTTGACTCTGTGTTTGAGAAAATGACGGATTGCTTCCCGATGTGACGCCCCGTTGTGACGTCATCGCTCCGAGAGCGAATATTAGAAAGGCGTTTAATTCGCCAAAATTCACTCATTTAGAGTTCGGAAATCGGTTAAAAAAATATATGGTCTTTTTTCTGCAACATCAAGGTATATATTGACGCTTACATAGGTCTGGTGATAATGTTCCCCTTTAAAATGTGCCAAACTCAGTCTTCAATGTAACAATAAATATATTTGGGGGGCATTTAAAGGACAACTGCACTTATTTTGGAGTGTTGCCTATCGTTCACAATCATTATGAGAGACAAGAAGACAGATGTATCTTGTTTTTTAGTACATTCTAACTCGTAAATAAAAGTCTGCTTACCATGGAGTCAATGCGAGGTCATCTCATTTTGTGATCTGAATATTAACCAAGTTTTAGTGATAATGTTATTACAAGCGCTAACGCAGACAAACTATTTATAGCGGCGACGAGATCTCATAGTGCTAAATAGCTTATGCTGCTATATTGAAACCATCGGCTGGTGAGCTGCTTTCTTGCCTCGGAGCTCATGAAAGTTTATTCTCTGTCATAAATAATGCCTCTCACCTTAAAAGTAGAAGGATGAGGACATAATCCGACAAGTTGGTCAACTTTGAAATCCACTTTAGGTGTCCAGGCATGATTTATGATCTACAATAAACAATAAATCGACCATAAACTTCCACGGAGCAAGGAAGCAAGGAAACAGCAGACCACTCGGTGATGTAAACATAGGGACACACAGTATTGATTACGGCACCGCTATAAATAGTCTGTCTGCGTTAGCGCTTGTGAAAACAATATCACTAATACTTCCTTAATATTCAAGTCCCGAAATGTAAATGGAGTACCGCATTTTTCGGAGTATAAGTCGCACCGGCCGAAAATGCATAATAAAGAATAAAAAAACATATATAAGTCGCACTGGAGTATAAGTCGTATTTTTGGGGGAAATTTATTTGATAAAACCAACACAAAGAATAGACATTTTAAAGGCAATTTAAAATAAATAAAGAATAGTGAACAACAGGCTGAATAAGTGTACGTTATATGAGGCATAAATAACCAACTGAGAACGTGCCTGGTATGTTAACGTAACATATTATGGTAAGAGTCATTCAAATAACTATAACATATAGAACATGCTATACGTTTACCAAACAATCTGTCACTCCTAATCGCTAAATCCCATGAAATCTTATACGTCTAGTCTCTTACGTGAATGAGCTAAATAATACTATTTGATATTTTACGGTAATGTGGTAATAATTTCACACATAAGTCGCTCCTGAGTATAAGTCGCACCCCCGGCCAAACTATATAAAAAAAAATGCGACTTATAGTCCGAAAAATCCAGTATATATTTTACATTTTATTATCTTAGAAAAAAATATTTTTTTAGACGTGATCAGTTTTTTTTTTTCCGACTAGATTTGACAAATCTAAGTCAGTAAAAATTGCCTTTTCAAAACTTGATTTGATTAGGAAAAAATACTTAGAATAATTTTTCAGACTAGATCTGACCAATCTGAGTGTAAGAGCATGAACTAATGAAGTCTGCTCAGATGAGAAGCGAAACGTCTTCTAAAACAAACTGAAACAGTTATGATCGATTGAATGCGCTGAGAACTACCGTATTTTCCGCACTATAAGGCGCACCGGATTATAAGGCGCACCTTCAATGAATGGCATATTTTAAAACTTTGTTCATACATAAGGCGCACCGCATTATAAGTCGCACCCCCGGCCAAACTATAAAAAAAAACTGCGACTTATAGTCCGAAAAATACGGTATTGTTGGCGCTTTTTGGATGGTTATTTATCAGATTTTATGGCGGAATAGAGGACCTCCCATTGGCTCCTCTGTGAGTAGACTTTTATTTACATTTAATTTTTACAATGCCTTAAAAATATCCATCCGTCGTCATGTCTTTCATCATGATTGTGAACGATAGGCAAAATTCCCCCAAAAAGTGCAGTTCCACCTAAAGAGTACTGCTAGTACTGTTTGAGTCTCTGTATTTTCATTCTAACCAAATGTAGCAGAACTGGTAAGTTACATAAACTTTTCATTAATGGCCCGCAGCTTGAGTTTTGTTGGACTGCAGCGTAGTATTGTCAAAATAAAATTCAACCAAAAAGACATATTGTAGTTAGAAAATGCTGACATTTACTGAGACTACACTTTGTAACCTTTCAGTATTTCTTTAGGCAAAATAAAGATCGAATGGCCCACGCATGTTTTGACTTTCCAGTATGTGACCCTTGTGGAACAAGTTTGGACACCCCTGTTCTAAGATGACTCCAAGATCTAATGGCAAATACAGCTAGTGTCAGTTATAACTAAGAAGAAAAACAATAAATAACACTTTATAGCATAAATATCGTATACTACAATCCACTGTATATAAATCATAATGTTTAGTATGTGGAAGAGGACATACTAAGGTATGTCACAGTTCTCAGTGTCTGCTATCAACTGATTGACCTCACTTTGTAGGAAGACAATTTTTGACTCATCCAGTCAACTTTGGACTCTTCCTCAGTGCGGCGAAGGCAGCGTTTGCAGGCCCTTCCCATGAGGTACGCGACCTCGGCCAAGTTGAGCAGCACGCACACTCCGGAGACTGCCAGCATGAAGACGGTGAAGATGGTCTTCTCGGTGGGCCTGGACACAAAGCAGTCCACGGTGTTGGGGCACGGGTACGAGTCACACTTCACCAAGCGCACCATCCTAAAGCCCGGGTAGATCATGTAGAAAATGTAGAGAAAAGCAACCTCAAAGATGATTCGAAAGACTATGCTGATCATGTAGGTCCACCACAGTGCTCCGGTGATCCGAAACTTCTGGTTCTTGATATGTTCCAGCTCTTTCGGGCTGTTTCGCCCGGCCCGCTTTAGGATCTTCTTGTCAATGTGGCGCCGATGGGCCACATGCATGCCCACCAGGAGAGCAGGCGTGGAGACCAGGATGAGCTGCAGAGCCCACAGGCGGATGTGCGAAATGGGGAAGAACTGGTCGTAGCAGACGCTGTTGCAGCCGGGCTGCTGGGTGTTGCAGGTGAAGCCGGATTTCTCGTCTCCCCAAACGCTCTCCGCCGCGACCACCAGGACAAAGATACGGAAAATGAAGATGACGGAGAGCCAAATCCGTCCGATGCCTGTCGAATGCCTGTTTATGCCGCTGATCACGGCATAAAAGGACCCCCAGTTCATTTTCGACTCCAGGTCTGAAAGACAACAACATCGTCAATTTTTCCCAATCCGAGAAACCTCTAGATCGAGGTCAACTAACACAAACATCACGTTCGATCCAGAAACGATTAGGTACAAACAGTAGTTTGAGATCTTTACCAGGTTTAGCCGGCGGTGCAAGCGGCATAAGCAGCGCCGTGTCCGAAAGGTACCCATGCTGACCAAGGACTTGAAAATATGGCAAGAGACAGGAAACGGCGAGTGGTGCATTGCTCTATAAAAAAGGGGGCGATGGCCCAACATCATGCACCGTCACAAGACGCAACAGGTTGAAGCCAATTGAGAAACATTCGCTCAACCACGTGATCTGCTCGCTCTGTATTAATACTGAACTCCTAAGCGCACCGACAGCCGGACAACAAATTCCTCCAAGAAAGCAGCCACACGTTTGAAAGACCTCTGTTGGGGAAAATACTTCAAACCACCATTTTCATAAGTGACCTTCATTCAAATATAGTAGATGATCGTCCTCTGGAGCTTGTTAGCTATCACTGCCATTCCTTCAGACTTCTTTAAGAGTTAGTGTAACACACAAGGGAACAATCCATTTTACCTGCAGCTGTGGTGGTACACACAAAGTGTACAAAAATAAGAAGAGATGGATCAAACTATGTTTTTATAGGCAACCTAAAGGCTGTGTGGACAACCTCATGCGTTGGGAAAATGCTAATCCTTCCTCCGCCACAAACCAGTGCCCTGCACCGTGGCGGTCATATGGTCTTGGACAAACAATTTACATACAATGGCTGCCTTCATTGGGCTGCAACAAGACTCTTTCAGATCAAACGCCTCGATTTCCGCCTACCCCCAGGCTTAAGAAGGAATCTGTGTGGACACGAAGCGGCAGGACCAAGCCTCATTATTTATTGTGCTTCGAGGGCAGAGGGAGGCCTTTGACCTGAGTCGCTGTCCCTGACAGGATGCAGGACTCACGAAGATGCATGAACTCCACGCTTCATGCAACAAGCCATGTTCCAACGGTTAGCAAATGTGAGCCCTGCATGGACTTCATGACCTAAACGGAAAATGTTTGCACCATTGGTTTATTATAATTCTAATGTTTTTAAAGGGGAACATTATCACCAGACCTATGTAAGCGTCAATATATACCTTGATGTTGCAGAAAAAAGACCATATATTTTTTTAACCGATTTCCGAACTCTAAATGGGTGAATTTTGGCGAATTAAACGCCTTTCTAATATTCGCTCTCGGAGCATCGGGAAGCAATCCGCCATCTTCTCAAACACCGAGTCAAATCAGCTCTGTTATTTTCCGTTTTTTCGACTGTTTTCCGTACCTTGGAGACATCATGCCTCGTCGGTGTGTTGTCGGAGGGTGTAACAACACGGACAGGGACGGATTCAAGTTGCACCAGTGGCCCAAAGATGCGAAAGTGGCAAGAAATTGGACGTTTGTTCCGCACACTTTACCGACGAAAGCTATGCTACGACAGAGATGGCAAGAATGTGTGGATATCCTGCGACACTCAAAGCAGATGCATTTGATAAAGTCAAAGAAATCTGCCGCCAGACCCCCATTGAATCTGCCGGAGTGTGTGAGCAATTCAGGGACAAAGGACCTCGGTAGCACGGCAAGCAATGGCGGCAGTTTGTTCCCGCAGACGAGCGAGCTAAACCCCCTATCGACCCTAGCTTCCCTGGCCTGCTGACATCAACTCCAAAACTGGACAGATCAGCTTTCAGGAAAAGAGCGCGGATGAGGGTATGTCTACAGAATATATTAATTGATGAAAACTGGGCTGTCTGCACTCTCAAAGTGCATGTTGTTGCCAAATGTATTTCATATGCTGTAAACCTAGTTCATAGTTGTTAGTTTCCTTTAATGCCAAACAAACACATACCAATCGTTGGTTAGAAGGCGATCGCCGAATTCGTCCTCGCTTTCTCCCGTGTCGCTGGCTGTCGTGTCGTTTTCGTCGGTTTCGCTTGCATACGGTTCAAACCGATATGGCTCAATAGCTTCAGTTTCTTCTTCAATTTCGTTTTCGCTACCTGCCTCCACACTACAACCATCCGTTTCAATACATTCGTAATCTGTTGAATCGCTTAAGCCGCTGAAATCCGAGTCTGAATCCGAGCTAATGTCGCTATAGCTTGCTGTTCTTTCCGCCATGTTTGTTTGTGTTGGCTTCACTATGTGACGTCACAGGAAAATGGACGGGTGTTTATAACGATGGTTAAAATCAGGCACTTTGAAGCTTTTTTTAGGGATATTGCGTGATGGGTAAAATTTTGAAAAAAACTTCGAAAAATATAATAAGCCACTGAGAACTGATTTTTTAATGGTTTTAACCATTCTGAAATTGTGATAATGTTCCCCTTTAATAGTCATTCATTATTTGTAATTGCCTGTATTAATGCTAATGTTCCCCATTTTCAGCCATTCAAAACAACCGTTTTGGATATGCTGTAATTTCGCCATCACACAAGTGGATACCTGAGGCTACATGATAATCTTAACTTCATGTTGAAATGTACAAATTGTACAAACATACATATACACATAATCAAGGTATACAAGTACATATACATACATACACTCATGCACATACTCACGTTTCATCAAACATATATTAACGTTGTTACGCTAGGGCAGGGGTGTCAAACTCAAATACAGAGTGGGCCAAAATTTAAAACTGAACAAAGCCGCGGGCCAAGGTTGAACAAATTAACCTTTTAAACCTTTTGAAACAAGTTTTGCATTGAATATTGAACAAGCAAGGCTTATATAACTTTATAGTGACATGCAAAATCGAGTTTCAAATAATAATAATTAAGAAATATCAATGGCATATCAAATTCAATTTAAATACAAATTGAATGCCTCTTTTCTATTTGCAGCCTTCTGAGGTAAATATCAACATTAACTTTTTCCACAGGCTAATAAATTGGAAAATAAAATAACAATGAATAAACCAACCATTCAGGACTTTAAACTGCTCAGTTTGCAACACACTGATCTAATCTGTTGTGCTCAAGCCAGATACCTGGCATCTTTTCTTGGATGCTAGTTCATTAATGTCGGGGCTCAGGCTGAGCTGAGGCAACCTTCATTATCGAACGATAGTCTTGGGGGCGTGCCTTAAAGGCACTGCCTTTGGCGTACTCTACGAGCTGTCGTCACGTCCGCTTTTCATCCATTCTAACAACGTGCTTGCCCAGTCACAAGATATGTGCGGCTTCTGTACGCACACACACGTGAATGCAACGCATACTTGGTCAACAGCCATACAGGTTACACTGAGGGTGACCGTATAAACAACTTTATCACTGTTAGAAATATGCGCCACACTGTGAACCCACACCAAACAAGAATGACAAACACATTTCGGGAGAACATCCGCACCGTAACACAACATAAACACCAGATCAAATACCCAGAACCCCATGCAGCCCTAACTCTTCCGGGCTGCAATATACACCCCCGTTACCACCAAATGAGAATATAAATACATTTAATACAAATAAGGCAACAAGAGAAGTATTCTACACTTCTCTTTTGTAAAGTAAACCTGAACAGCCGATATGGGCATCTACATCAACTATATGATTTGCCTGAGAAAAAATTACTTCATGTTGAAATGTTTTTTTTTTTATTAAATGTTTCATGAAATTACCTATTCAAGCATTGAATGATGGGGTCTCAGCTCTCTGTGAAGCTATGGAGATACATTTGTGTCTATTACAAAAACACTGAATTTATGTATCCAAATTTTGGGCATTTGAATTTTGTGAACTGTTTTTTTTGTTGTTTTTTTTACATCAAATTATGCTGACAATTTTAAAAAATTGGTATAAAAATACGTGTTCCAAAAAAAATGCGGCTTCAAAACACAAGACTCATTTTCGGTAAATTATTACCGAAGCAATCGAACCTGTCTCAGAACCGGCCAATGAGGTGTCCAGTTTGAGGTCAGGTCACACGGGTCTTGCAAAACAGCATAAAAAAGGCAGTTACCTGGGCTACCCAGGCATAATACAACATAATAAACGCTTCAATGTTTATTATGCAGCCCGCTGGATGTTTCAAAACTACAGAAATTATTACAATTGTTAAAATCTTCACTTTTGAGTGACATACGGGCAGAGGTGGGTAGTAACGCGCTACATTTACTCCGTTACATCTACTTGAGTAACTTTTGGGATAAATTGTACTTCTAAGAGTAGTTTTAATGCAACATACTTTTACTTTTACTTGAGTATATTTATAGAGAAGAAACGCTACTTTTACTCCGCTACTTTTATCTACATTCAGCTCGCTACTCGCTACTAATTTTTATCGATCTGTTAATGCACGCTTTGTTTGTTTTGGTCTGTCAGACAGACCTTCATAGTGCCTGCGTTTCAACAAATACAGTCACTGGTGACGTTCACTCCGTTCCACCAATCAGATGCAGTCACTGGTGACGTTGGACCAATCAAACAGAGCCAGGCGGTCACATGACCTGACTTAAACAAGTTGAAAAACTTATTGGGGTGTTACCATTTAGTGGTCAATCGTACGGAATATATACTGTACTGTGCAATCTACTAATAAAAGTTTCAATCAATCAATCAAAAGTGTGAAGGATAAAAGACCCTTTTTTATTTCAACCGTACATCCCGTCAAAAGCCTAAAGACTGACTGCACAGTTCCTGTCTTCACAATAAAAGTGCCGCTCCATTGCGCCTGCGCTTTCAAAATAAGAGTCTCCGAAAGCCAGCGCAAACAAGCTAGCAAGCTACGGAGTTTGCCGCCAATGTATTTCTTGTAAAGTGTATAAAAACGAATATGGAAGCTGGACAAATAAGATGCCAAAAACCAACCACTTTCATGTGGTATTAGACAGAAAGGAGGAACTTTTTTTCTCCTCCATTTGAAAACGAGGACGTTATCGGCACTACTGTCTGATTACAATCAATGCAAGTCATCAGAATCAGGTAATACACCAACTTATATTCTTGTCTTCATGAAAGAAAGGAATCTATATGTGTTAAACATGCTTGTATATTCATTAAAACACCTTTAACATGTAAACAAAAACGGCAAAATAAATACATATAAATTATATACTGTATATAACAATGTATGTATGTATATATATATATATATATATATATATATATATATATATGTGTGTGTGTGTGTGTGTGTATATATATATATATATGATATGTGTGTGTATGTTACTCATCGGTTACTCAGTACTTGAGTAGTTTTTTCACAACACACTTTTTACTTTTACTCAAGTAAATATTTGGGTGACTACTCCTTACTTTTACTTGAGTAATAAATCTCTAAAGTAACAGTACTCTTACTTGAGTACAATTTCTGGCTACTCTACCCACCTCTGCATACGGGGTACTACGGTAACCATGGAAACTACATCAGAGCAGCTCCATGCAGACCATGCATGAAGGAGAGGCAGGACTTGTTCACACAGCCGCGAATGTCAGACAAAAGCAGATTTCTACAACAAAGTTCTACAGAAAAGTGATATACAGAATTTGTGGATTTTTTTTTTACCCTTTGTGTTTGTTTCGCCATGTTTAGTGCATATTTGTTGTTCTTGCTCAATTATAGAGGATGTCGTTTAAGGATGTGGTCCGGGGGGTAGCAACGTTCATGTATTTTCAATATTCAGTGTTTTATTGAGGATAGTTAATATTGTAAATCCCCCATTCTGTATTTTCATGTACCTTCTGAGTGTGTTATTCAGTAACAAACTAACATTTTATTCTGTTTTTAGATGATCTGCAATGTTTTTAGTATCAGTCATTATTGTGTGATCAGCTTTTTTTTTTTTTTGGAAGAACCATGGGATTTTTTTCACAAGTGCACAGCAACCTCCACTATTTAAAGTTTTCATAAAACGGATCCTGTACTTTTGCATGTGGTGCTGCATTTAAATGCTTCTTTGTAAGACCCGTGTCACGTGACTTCAAACTTGACACCTCACCGGCTGGTTCGGAGATAGGATTGATTGTTTCACTCTTAGTTTACCGGAAGTGGGTCTTGCATTTTTCTGCACTGAACTTTTTTTTATTTTTTACACTGAATTTTACAACATTTAATTTTTATACACTGAATTTTAAAACACACATTTTGCTACCAATATTTTTTCACTGGGTGGTGGTTCCTCTCTTTAAGAAGGGGAACCGGAGGGTGTGTTCTAACTATCGTGGGATCACACTCCTCAGCCTTCCCGGTAAGGTCTATTCAGGTGTACTGGAGAGGAGGCTACGCCGGATAGTCGAACCTCGGATTCAGGAAGAACAGTGTGGTTTTCGTCCTGGTCGTGGAACTGTGGACCAGCTCTATACTCTCGGCAGGGTCCTTGAGGGTGCATGGGAGTTTGCCCAACCAGTCTACATGTGTTTTGTGGACTTGGAGAAGGCATTCGACCGTGTCCCTCGGGAAGTCCTGTGGGGAGTGCTCAGAGAGTATGGGGTAACGGACTGTCTGATTGTGGCGGTCCGCTCCCTGTATGATCAGTGTCAGAGCTTGGTCCGCATTGCCGGCAAGTCGGACCTGTTTCCAGTGAGGGTTGGACTCCGCCAAGGCTGCAATTTGTCACCGATTCTGTTCATAACTTTTATGGACAGAATTTCTAGGCGCAGTCAAGGCGTTGAGGGGATCCGGTTTGGTGGCTGCAGGATTAGGTCTCTGCTTTTTGCAGATGATGTGTTCCTGATGGCTTCATCGGGCCAGGATCTTCAGCTCTCACTGGATCGGTTCGCAGCCGAGTGTGAAGCGACTGGGATGAGAATCAGCACCTCCAAGTCCGAGTCCATGGTTCTCGCCTAGAAAAGGGTGGAGTGCCATCTCCGGGTTGGGGAGGAGATCTTGCCCCAAGTGGAGGACTTCAAGTACCTCGGAGTCTTGTTCACAAGTGAGGGAAGAGTGGATCGTGAGATCGACAGGCGGATCGGTGCGGCGTCTTCAGTAATGCGGACGCTGTATCGATCCGTTGTGGTGAAGAAGGAGCTGAGCCGGAAGGCGAAGCTCTCAATTTACCGATCGATCTACGTTCCCATCCTCACCTATGGTCATGAGCTTTGGGTTAAGACCGAAAGGACAAGATCACGGGTACAAGCGGCCGAAATGAGTTTCCTCCGCCGGGTGGCGGGGCTCTCCCTTAGAGATAGGGTGAGAAGCTCTGCCATCCGGGGGGAGCTCAAAGTAAAGCCGCTGCTCCTCCACATCGAGAGGAGCCAGATGAGGTGGTTCGGGCATCTGGTCAGGATGCCACCCGAACGCCTCCCTAGGGAGGTGTTTAGGGCACGTCCGACCGGTAGGAGGCCACGGGGAAGACCCAGGACACGTTGGGAAGACTATGTCTCCCAGCTGGCCTGGGAACGCTTCGGGGTCCCACAGGAAGAGCTGGACGAAGTGGCTGGGGAGAGGGAAGTCTGGGCTTCCCTGCTTAGGCTGCTGCCCCCGCGACCCGACCTCGGATAAGCGGAAGAAGATGAATGGATGGATGGATTTTTTCACTGAAATTGTCAGCATCATTTTATGTGAAAAAATTCAGTTCACAAAATTCAAATGCAAAAAAAATCAGTTGTATGAATTCAGTGTCAAAAAATAGCTTTTGTAATAAATCAAATCAAATCAAATCAACTTTATTTATAAAGCACATTTAAAATTTACCACAGGGGTAGCCAAAGTGCTGTACAATGAACAGGTTAAAAGATAAAACAAGTACCGAGCAAACACAACACAAACAGAACACAATAAAAAATTAATAATTAAAATAGAATAAATAAAAACAGGTTCACAGCAGGTGTATTATGGGGCGCCATTGCAGGATGGATATCACTCAGTGTTAAAAGCCATGGAATAAAAGTATGTTTTTAAGAGAGATTTAAAAACAGGAAGAGAGGAGGCTTGTCTAACACTCAGGGGTAGGTCGTTCCAGAGCTTGGGAGCAGCAACGGCGAAAGCTCTGTCACCTCTAAGCTTCAGCCTTGTGTCAGGGACCGTAAAGACACAAATCAACCTACAAAGAAGCGCTATGAAGAAAAGCTCTATATAAATCTAATCCATCATTATTGGTAGTTGCGGTACGCAGCAGGGATAGTTTAATCGAGACAGTTTTCGGACGTATACAGTATGTTTTCGTGTTTCGTCCTGCCCAACGTTTCATTTTGCTTCACTTCCTGTTTTGGCTTGTCTTGCAGTGACGTGACCTATCCTTCTCAGCGCTGTTCTCACCTCTTCTTGGTCGGCGATTAAGCTCACCTGTCCCTGAAAGCCAATCAGGAGGTTTCTCGGGCCAGCATCACCATGCTGACAACACTGGTTTGTTGCATAAAAAGTGTGTAGATAAGACAGTTTTTTTGCCCTTGCAATTTTTTGATGACTTCTGTGTTGACCCTTTGATGAGGTGGTGACTTGTCCAGGGTTTACCCAGCCTTCCGCCCGAAAGCAGCTGGGATAGGCTCCAGCCACCCCTGCCCCCCGATAGGGACAAGCAGTAGAAAATGGATGGATGGTCCACTGCTGCAGCCATGCAAGTGCTATCTGAGTTGTTTTTTTTCCATTTAGCAAGCCGCACTGTCCGTATCACTCTTGATTGTTGTGTTCTTGCATTGAAATCAAACGTATAAACAGAAAGTCCAGAGTCGTCGGTTGGGCTGAAATGTAATCTTTGTAGTCAGGGGATGTCGTGAGTTTGTTAAGAGATATATAAATACAATTTAATTGCTTTTATTGGGTTTGTTCAATCGTTAAATAATTTCATTTGTTCAAATTCTGACTTTATTCTTCTAGAACAGTGGTTCTCAACCTTGTTGGAGGTACGGAACTAGGGATGTCCCGATCCAGGTTTTTGCACTTCCGATCAGATACCGATATTGTTTTTGCATTTCCGATCCGATACCGATACTGACCGATACTGGCCTATCCGAGCATGTATTAAAGTTTAAAGTTATTTAGCCTACTTAGTTGTCAGAATCATGTTGAAAAGGGTTTTAGTACTCTTGATAGCAACTAGCCAGCTGAATTAGGGGAGTTTGAATAATACACAATGGTTGGTTACAAGAAACTGACCTGTTTATTCAAGGATAAACACAAAATAGACAAAATTATACATGACAAACAGAAATGGCATCATTGAAACTAGGGCTGGGCGATATGGCCTTTTTTTAATATTGCGATATTTTAAGGCCATATTGCGATACACGATATATATCTCGATATTTTGCCTTAGCCTTGAATGAACACTTGATGCATATAATCACAGCAGTATGATGATTCTATGTGTTTTGATTGATTGATTGAGACTTTTATTAGTAGGTTGCACAGTGAAGTACATATTCCGTACAATTGACCACTAAATGGTAACACCCCAATAAGTTTTTCAACTTGTTTAAGTCGGGGTCCACTTAAATTGATTCATGATACAGATATATACTATCAGAGGTGGCGACTTGTCCAGGGTGTACCCCGCCTTCCGCCCGATTGTAGCTGAGATAGGCTCCAGAGCCCCCCACGACCCCAAAAGGGATAAGCGGTAGAAAATGGATGGATGGATATATACTATCAATATAATACAGTCATCACACAAGATAATCACATTGAATTATTTACATTATTTATAATCCAGGGTGTGGAGGGTAAGTGTCAAAAAGACAGCCAAAAGAGTTTGATATGAGAATAAATCTAAAGTTAAAATATAGGGTAGAAATGCACCCATTTGCAGGAAATGTAGTCTTGATTTTCAAAATGTTCTTTCAAGGCTTGCATGTCTACATTAAAACATTCTTCTTCATACTGCATTAATATATGCTACTTTTAAACTTTCATGCAGAGAAGGAAATCACAACTAAAAAAAATCACACATTTTTTCATACGTTGTTGATGTGGAAAGTTTTGCCTCTGCATTTTGATGGTGTGGACGTGTGGCACCGAATGGAGATAAGCGTCTCGACAGACGTCACAATATTTGAACAATGATGACGAAAACTGTTGTCTCTGTCGTGTCCGTGTGTCGAAAATTGTTATGCGCTTATTTTTTTATTTGATTTTGTGCGTGGCATAGATTTGCCGTGCGCAGAGGACGCTTGAGCAGGCGCGCACCTTAGCGGCTGCGCTAGCATCACAGCTAACGTTAGCCATGCCGCTACCTCGCTCTCTGCTGGGAGAGGACGTATACGTATGTGACGTATGACGTGACAGTATGTGACGTGTGTAAGAAGGTGCGCTCGCTGTCTGTGAGAGGGAGACACAGGAAAGAGTGAGAAGAGCCTGTCGTGTAATGCCAGCAGCTAAAAGCAACTGCGTGAGAATTGTGGATGTGTTGAAGGTGTGCTGGAAAATGCGGAACGGAAATTACGGAGCAGCAGAAAAGTGGAATGTATTATTTAAATCGGTGCGTTGGAAAACACGGACCGGAGTTTTTTTTTAAACTGGATCTGGATCGGCATTTTCCCATGCCTTGCCGATACGCAATTTTTGGCAAATATCGGCAGCCGATCCGATCCAAATATCGGATCGGGACATCCCTATACGGAACCCAACCAGTTTCATATGCGCATTCACCCAACCCTTCTTTAGTGAAAGATAAAATGTTTTTTTTTTCAAATTAAAAAAAAAAGTCATGTTTTTTTACTGGTGCACAAAATGAACCGTGCATGAACATCACCTTGTTCAAAGAACAAAACCAACACAGTGCATGAACTCACAACAAATTACACACCTCACACACATTACCATGAATTGATTGACGTGGACCCTGACTTAAACTAGTTGGAAAACTTATTTAGATGTTACCATTTAGTGGTCCATTGTACGGAATATGTACTGTACTGTGTAAACTGTACCGTTTCATATAATGTATTCTCTTCCTTTGCAATCTACTAGTAAAAGTTTCAATCGATCAATCAAACAACCTGCAAATCAGATGGAAAATTAGAGGGAACATTGTTTGGGGGTCATCCATAATACGCCGATAGGGAGAAGTTTTTATTTACACGATAAGTCGGATGTCTCTTTACCTCCGTGGTGGAGACTCCGCCGAACCCCTAGGGTTCGATCGAACCCAGGTAAAGAACCACTGTTCTAAAATGTCTACCTATTTCTCCCCCTCATATTCAGCAATACTTTAGTATTTAATATTACTAAAATGTTAAACCAGAATTCTAAAAATGGTTGCACATAAACCCCTGACCCTTCTCAACTGTCCTTTGATACTGTATGAAATTTCCTCTGACAAATAAGTGGGATTGCTCACTGTGCTGTGAGTGCGTCACTCAGGACAATGTTGTGGGAGGGTTGTGGTTGCCTGCTGATGCTTTGAATAAACTCAACTTCTCATTTGTATTCTCACATGCACTGCGACACAACGTATTCAGTGACATGGCCTTACAACTTACACAGATGGTTTATTATACAAGCAAATGGTAAAGACCGCTTCTAGACTGGCAGACAGAAAGTTAATCTGACGAAACAACCTTGCAGGTTATGTCTAGTCATCATGCTTTCCCCATCCAAAGCCTTCTTCTTATACAGTGCATCCGGGAAGTATTCGTAGCGCTTCACATTTTTCACATTTTATGTTGCAGCCTTTTTCCAAAATGGAAAAAAAAAACACTTTTGTCCTCAATTCTGCAGACACTACCCCATAGAGTTAAATATTTTTTTCTTAATTTTGCAAATTTATTAAAAATAAAAAAATCACATGTACATAAGTCATACTTGCCAACCTTGAGACCTCCGGGAGGTGGGGGCGTGGTTAAGAGGGGAGGAGTATATTGACAGCTAGAATTCACCAAGTCAAGTATTTCATACATATACACACATATATATATATATATATATATATATATATATATATATATATATATATATATATATATATCTACATCCTGAAAATATGCAAACAAAACTGTGTTTGGATAATTGATACTTCAAACTTGCATAAATAAATATTTAGGAATATAACAACTTGGCTTCTGAGAGCTTCAAAATGTAGTGAATAAAATGCTAAAGTTGTTGATAAACAAGCAATTATTTTAATAATTAAATATGGTTATTTTAAATGAATTATTATGATAATTTAAAATTAATTATTTCAAATATGTTTATTTTAATGTAAAATTCTATGGCTGGATGTAATAAGGAGTCAGAAAAAATACAAATTAAAATACAATTAATTTTGATGTTTTTAGCAAAATATAGTAAACATTTATTTATTATTATTTTTTTTTTAAATGAATAAATATCTATTTATTTTTAGGTAAGATAAACATAATAATACAATGTATCTCTAGTCTGGATGATTTAGTTCTTGTCACCCTGTTGTCCTCCCGTAGTGAAAAAAGGCTGTCCTCACTCAGGTCCGCATGGAGCTGGAGGGGGCGTGGCCTCCAGCTCCGGCTGAAAATCGGGAGATTTTCGGGAGAATATTTGTCCCGGGAGGTTTTCGGGAGAGGCGCTGAATTTCGGGAGTCTCCCGGAAATTTTTGGGAGGGTTGGCAAGTATGACATAAGTATTCACAGCCTTTGCTCAATAGTTTGTTGATGCAGAAATTACAGCCTCAAGTCTTTGAATACGATGCCACAAGCATGGCACACCTATCTTTGGGCAGTTTCGCCTATTCCTGTTTGCCGCACCTCACAAGATCCATCAGATTGGATGAGAAGCGTTGGTTTTCATTCAAAATGTATCTGTACTTTGCTGCATCATTCATCTTAGTCTAGTCAAGGACCTGATGGTCACTCTGTCAGAGCTACAACATTCCTCTGTGTAGAGAGGAGAGCCTTCCAGAAGGACAACCATCTCTGCAGCAAACCACCAATCAGGAAAGGGTGAAACTGCCCAAAAATGTAGGTGTGCCAAGCTTGTGGACCGTATTCAAAAAGACTTGAGGCTGTGATTGCAGCCAAAGGTGCATCAACAAAGTATTGAGTAAAGGCTGCGAATACTTATCTACGTGTTTTTTTATTTTTTTTTATTTTTATAAAAAACCTCACACTGTCATTATGGGGTATTGTCAGTAGAATTTTAAAGTTAAAGTTAAAGTACCACTGATAGTCAGCTGTGGTGAAATTATTATCTGCATTTGACCAATCCCCTTGTTCCACCCCCCGGGAGGTGAGGGGAGCAGTGAGCAGCAGCCGTGTCCCCGCTCGGGAATTACATTTTGAGGACAAAAATGAATTTAGACTATTTTGGACTAAGGCTGTGACATAACAAAATGTGGAAAAAGTAAAGCGCAGTGAATACTTTGCATTGTACCGTATTTTTTGGACTATAAGTCAACGTTTTTTTCATAGTTTGGCCGGGGGTGCGACGTATACACCGGAGCGACTTTTGTGTGAAATTGTTGACACATTACCGTAAAATATCCATCCATCCATCCATTTCCTACCGCTTATTCCCTTTGGGGTCGCGGGGGGCGCTGGAGCCTATCTCAGCTACAATCGGGCGGAAGGCGGGGTACACCCTGGACAAGTCGCCACCTCATCGCAGGGCCAACACAGATAGACAGACAACATTCACACTCACATCCACACACTCGGGCCAATTTAGTGTTGCCAATCAACATATCCCCAGGTGCATGTCTTTGGGGGTAGAAGGAAGCCGGAGTACCCGGAGGGAACCCACGCAGTCACGGGAAGAACATGCAAACTCCACACAGAAAGATCCTGAGCCCGGGATTGAACCCAAGACTACTCAGGACGCACTGGAGTATAAGTCGCATTTTTGGGGGAAATTTATTTGATAAAACCCAACACCAAGAATACACATTTGAAAGGCAATTTAAAATAAATAAAGAATAGTGAACAACAGGCTGAATAAGTGTACGTTATATGAGGCATAAATAACCAACTGAGAACGTGCCTGGTATGTTAACGTAACATATTATGATAAAAGTCATTCAAATAACTATAACATATAGAACATGCTATACGTTTACCAAACAATCTGTCACTCCTAATCGCTAAATCCCATGAAATTTTATACGTCTAGTCCAGGGGTCGGGAACCTTTTTGGCTGAGAGAGCCATGAAAGCCAAATATTTTAAAATGTATTTCCGTGAGAGCCGTATAAAATTTTTTAACACTGAATACAACTAAATGCGTGCATTTTTAAGTAAGACCAACATTTTTAGAGTATAATAAGTCTCTTATCTTACCATTAATGCGACTTCTGGTGCTGCGTGGTTTTGCTGATGGCTTTATAGTCTGGTTGATACGTTGTTATTTTTAACACTGTGATTACCAGCGGAATTATTCATTACTTATCGTGTCAAGCAGTGTCAGCTAAGATTTATCTGAGAGCCAGATGCAGTCATCAAAAGAGCCACATCTGGCTCTAGAGCCATAGGTTCCCTACCCCTGGTCTAGTCTCTTACGTGAACGAGCTAAATAATATTATTTGATATTTTACGGTAATGTGTTAATAATTTCACACATAAGTCGCTCCTGAGTATAAGTCGCACCCCCGGCCAAACTATGAAAAAAACTGACTTATAGTCCGAAAAATACGGTACAATGCCGCAACGCAACGTAGACTTATGTTGCAAGTTTTTATAACATCCATTGCAAAAAGTCAACATTTATATTAGGCATAATTTGTTGTAATAAAATAAAATACAGGCCCTCATACATTAATGGTTAACATTTTTCACTATTTTAGAACATCACACTTAGTATGAGATACCAGACAAAACTTGACACTTTCCTCTCCTCTTGACCTAGGTTATCCTCCGAGCGTAGCACGAGATGAGGTACTTCTCCCAGTCTGCGTCTTGTTTGTGTTTCAGTTTGACCTTAGCGCTGACTGAAAAGAAAATGACACCGTTTAGAGTAGTGAACAGAGATTTCACATGACACTGGGAGAAGATGGGAAATGAACAGTTACAATCACATAGTCACATGAGCGCCTTACTTTTTCTGGCTGTACCGCTGTTCTTCAGTTTGCTGTGTTTGGCATGTCCATTCTGGGCCAGTCGCAAAGACACCGGGGGACCTCTCCTGCAATGCGTTGTTAATTACACAACATAGTCAACAAAATATCACTAGCACAATATTAAATACAGTCCTGTGCAAATGTATTTGACCACCATCCATCCATCTTCTTCCGCTTATCCGAGGTCGGGTCGCGGGGGCAGCAGCTTAAGCAGGGAAGCCCAGACTTCCCTCTCCCCAGCCACTTCGTCCAGCTCCTCCCGGGGGATCCCGAGGCGTTCCCAGGCCAGCCGGGAGAGATAGTCTTCCCAGCGTGTCCTGGGTCTTCCCCGTGGCCTCCTACCGGTCGGACGTGCCCTAAACACCTTCCGAGGGAGGCGTTCGGGTGGCATCCTGACCAGATGCCCGAACCACCTCATCTGGCTCCTCTCGATGTGGAGGAGCAGCGGCTTTACTTTGAGCTCCCCCCGAATGACAGAGCTTCTCACCCTATCTCTAAGGGAGAGCCCTGCCACCCGGCGGAGGAAACTCATTTCGGCCGCTTGTACCCGTGATCTTGTCCTTTCGGTCATGACCCAAAGCTCATGACCATAGGTGAGGATGGGAACGTAGATCGACCGGTAAATCGAGAGCTTTGCCTTCTGGCTCAGCTCCTTCTTCACCACAACGGATTGATACAGCGTCCGCATTACTGAAGACGCCGCACCGATCCGCCTGTCGATCTCACGATCCACTCTTCCCCCACTCGTGAACAAGACTCCGAGGTACTTGAACTCTTCCACTTGGGGCAAGATCTCCTCCCCAACCCGGAGATGGCACTCCACCCTTTTCCGGGAGAGAACCATGGACTCAGACTTGGAGGTGCTGATTCCCATCCCAGTCGCTTCACACTCGGCTGCGAACCGATCCAGTGAGAGCTGAAGATCTTGGCCGATCTTCGCTCCCTGTATTTGACCACCATTAGTTTTAATTGTTTTAGCAATACAGACCTTGCCCGCATACCTTTGCAGTAGCATAGAAGGCTTTAGTCATACTTGCCAACCTTGAGACCTCCGATTTCGGGAGGTGTGTGGGGGCGGGAGCGTGGTTAAGAGGGGAGGAGTATATTTACAGCTAGAATTCACCAAGTCAAGTATTTCATATATATATATATATATATATATATATATATATATATATAAAGAAATACTTGACTTTCAGTGAATTCTAGCTACCGTATTTTCCGCACTATTAGCCGCACCTAAAAACCACAAATTTACTCAAAAGCTGACAGTGCGGCTTATAACCCGGTGCGCTTTATATATGGATTAATATTAAGATTCATTTTCATAAAGTTTAGGTCTCGCAACTACGGTAAACAGCCGCCATCTTTTTTTCCCCGTAGAAGAGGAAGCGCTTCTTCTTCTACTGTGAGCAACCACCCGCCCCCGTAGAAGAAGAAGCGCGCGGATATTACGTTTCATTTCCTTTGTGTGTTTACATCTGTAAAGACCACAAAATGGCTCCTACTAAGCGACAGGTTTCCGGTTCATGAAAAGACGCAATCTCTCCATCCGCACACGGACTACTATTTCACAGCAACTGCCTAAAGACTTTCAAGAAAAGCTGGCTACTTTCCGTGCATATTGTAGAAACAAGATAGCTGAAAAAAAGATCCGGCCAGAGAACATTATCAACATGGACGAGGTTCCACTGACTTTTGATATTCCTGTGAACCGCACTGTGGATACAACGGGAGCACGTACGGTGAATATTCGCACCACAGGGAATGAGAAGTCATCCTTCACTGTGGTTCTAGCTTGCCATGCTAATGGCCAGAAACTTCCACCCATGGTGATATTCAAAAGGAAGACCTTGCCAAAAGAGACCTTTCCAGCCGGCGTCATCATAAAAGCTAACTCGAAGGGATGGATGGATGAAGAAAAGATGAGCGAGTGGTTAAGGGAAGTTTACGCGAAGAGGCCGGGTGGCTTTTTTCACGCAGCTCCGTCCATGTTGATATACGACTCCATGCGCGCCCACATCACGCTGGTTTTTAATATATTATTAAAGTTTGACTGACCTATCTGACTGTTTTTTTGACATTCCCTTTAGCGCAGTTAGATGCGGCTTATAACACGGGGCGGCTTATAGGTGGACAAAGTTTTGAAATATGCCGTTCATTGAAGGCGCGGCTTATAACCCAGGGCGGCTTATGGTGCGGAAAATACGGTATATATATATATATATATATATATATATATATATATATATATATATATATATATTTATTTTATTATATATATATACATATATATATACAAATAAGAGAAATACTTGAATTTCAGTGTTCATTTATTTATACATATACACACACATAACACTCATCTACTCATTGTTGAGTTAAGGGTTGAATTGTCCATCCTTGTTCTATTCTCTGTCACTATTTTTCTAACCATGCTGAACACCCTCTCTGATGACGCATTCTAATTCGTCTCCTTGTTGTGTGCGCAGTTGTGCACTGCACTCTTTAAAAGCCGTAGATGTTATTGTCACATATGCATGTACAGTAGATGGCAGTATTGCCCTGTTTAAGAGTGTCACAACATTGCTGTTTACGGCAGACGAACTGCTTTACGGTAGACGAAAACGTGACTGCTGTTGTTGTGTGTTGTTGCCGCGCTGGGAGGACGTTAATGAAACTGCCTAACAATAAACCCACATAAGAAACCAAGAACTCGCCCTCCATCATTCTACAGTTATAACGTCATTGGGCAGGCACGCTGTTTAATTGTGGGAAAGCGGATGTGAAAACAGGCTGTCGACATGTCACTCAGGTCCGCCTGAATTT
This sequence comes from Nerophis lumbriciformis, assembly GCF_033978685.3. NCBI lineage: Eukaryota > Metazoa > Chordata > Actinopteri > Syngnathiformes > Syngnathidae > Nerophis > Nerophis lumbriciformis. Next base: position 6,177,322 of record NC_084582.2, on the reverse strand, counting down.
CGGGAGAAAATTTGTCCCGGGAGGTTTTCGGGAGAGGCGCTGAATTTCGGGAGTCTCCCGGAAAATCCGGGAGGGTTGGCAAGTATGGCTTTAGTATTAATTAAAAAGAAGGCAGATGTTTTATTTAACAAGTATATTTAATATTTTTGGCTACTGTAACATAATACATAGTTTGAACAGTAACATTGTGTACCACTAAATGAAGCCCGCGTACCGCTATTGGTACCCGTACCACAGTTTGAGAATCCCTGTTCTACTTTATCCAGGTCCTTATCCTAACATTTAATATTTTTTTCTTTGGTTCATATGTCACTTCTCTAGAATTTGTGTATTTTTTGTGTCTAGATCCTATCATTAAGTCTGTCCTCCTATTTACTGTGTTAAAGGGGAACTACACTCTTTTGGAATTTTGCCTATCATTTACCATTTTTATGCAAGACAAAAACACATACATTTTTCTTTTTCTGCATTCTTACTAGTAAATAAATGCAATCAAAAGTCTGCTTACAATGGAGCCTATGAGAGTCGCAGTATTCTGCCTATAAAGCGCTCTAAAAAACATCCAAACACTTTCATCAAGGTTTTATATACACACTGTAATTATATATGTAATGTAGTAACCGGCACATTCATAATAACATTTAATATTTACGTATTTTGATCGTTTTAAGCATACGGCAACACAATATTTCAAAAACGCATCACGACGTTCGCTTTTTTCTTCGACGACATCACTGATTACTACTCACTGCAGACAGCAAACATACTAAAACATCACTTACTGTGCAATGTCTGCTGTCATTAGGAGGCTGACTGATAGGATGTTTTTATATTCCTGTTTAGATGAAGACTGTCTCATAGTCCTTGCAAAGGGTAAAAAAACGTGGTTGCAAACCAGCGTCATTTGCGTGTCTTTCTCGCCATCTCCGGGTCTAAATTGGCTGTCAAAGTTTACCAACCTTTTAGTTTATGTCCACATCATTTTACTATCAAAGTGAGAAACTTTATTTACAAACCCCGTTTCCATTTGAGTTGGGAAATTGTGTTAGATGTAAATATAAACGGAATACAATGATTTGCAAATAAATTTCAACCCATAGTCAGTTGAATATGCTACAAAGACAACATATTTGATGTTCAAACTGATAAACTTTTTTTTTTTTGCAAATAATCATTAACTTTAGAATTTGATGCCAGCAACACGTGACAAAGAAGTTGGGAAAGGTGGCAATAAATACTGATAAAGTTGAGGAATGCTCATCAAACACTTATTTGGAACATCCGACAGGTGTGCAGGCTAATTGGGAACAGGTGGGTGCCATGATTGGGTATAAAAACAGCTTCCCAAAAAATGCTCAGTCTTTCACAAGAAAGGATGGGGCGAGGTACATCCCTTTGTCCACAACTGCGTGAGCAAATAGTCAAACAGTTTAAGAACAACATTTCTCAAAGTGCAATTGGAAGAAATTTAGGGATTTCAACATCTACGGTCCATAATATCATCAAAAGGTTCAGAGAATCTGGAGAAATCACTCCACATAAGCGGCATGGCAGGAAACCAACATTGAATGACTGTGACCTTCGATCCCTCAGACGGCACTGTATCAAAAACCGACATCAATCTCTAAAGGATATCACCACATGGGCTCAAGAACACTTCAGAAAACCACTGTCACTAAATACAGTTCGTCGCTACATCTGTAAGTGCAAGTTAAAGCTCTGCTATGCAAAGCGAAAGCCATTTATCAACAACATCCAGAAACGCCGCCGGCTTCTCTGGGCCCGAGATCATCTAAGATGGACTCATGCAAAGTGGAAAAGTGTTCTGTGGTCTGACGAGTCCACATTTCAAATTGTTTTTCGAAATATTCGAGATCGTGTCATCCGGACCAAAGGGGAAGCGAATCATCCAGACTGTTATCGACGCAAAGTTGAAAAGCCAGCATGTGTGATGGTATGGGGGTGCATTAGTGCCCAAGGCATGGGTAACTTACACATCTGTGAAGGCACCATTAATGCTGAAAGGTACATACAGGTTTTGGAACAACATATGCTGCCATCTAAGTGCCTTTTTTTTACATGGACGCCGCTGCTTATTTCAGCAAGACAATGCCAAGCCACATTCAGCACGTGTTACAACAGCGTGGCTTCGTAAAAAAAGACTGCGGGTACTTTCCTGGCCCGCCTGCAGTCCAGACCTGTCTCCCATCGAAAATGTGTGGCGCATTATGAAGCGTAAAATACGACAGCGGAGACCCCGGACTGTTGAACGACTGAAGCTCTACATAAAACAAGAATGGAAAATAATTCCACTTTCAAAGCTTCAACAATTAGCTTCCTCAGTTCCCAAACGTTTATTGAGCGTTGTTAAAAGAAAAGGCCATGTAACACAGTGGTGAACATGCCCTTTCCCAACTACTTTGGCACGTGTTGCAGCCATGAAATTCTAAGTTAATTATTATTTGCAAAAAAAAAATAAAGTTTATGAGTTTGAACATCAAATATCTTGTCTTTGTAGTGCATTCAATTGAATATGGGTTGAAAAGGATTTGCAAATCATTGTATTCCGTTTATATTTACATCTAACACAATTTCCCAACTCATATGGAAACGGGGTTTGTATGATCTAGAATTAACTTTCACGAGCTCCGAGGCTCGAAAGCTGCTCACCAGCCGAGGATGACAACATAGCAGCAATATGCTTGTTAGCTCTCTGTGACAATGCGCCACTAAAAATAGTTAGTCTGTGTTAGCGCTTATAATAACAATATCACTAATACTTGGTTAACATTCAAGTCACTAAATGTAAGTTGAGTATTGTTGCCGCTTTTTGGATCTTTTTTAGAGGGCTTTATGGGTGGAGAACAGGACCTCCAATTGGCTCTATATTAAGCGTACCGTATTTTTCGGTCTATAAGTCGCAGATTTTTTCATAGTTTGGCGGGCTCCAGTGCGACTTATATATGTTTTTTTCCTTTTTTTCTATGCATTTTCGGCAGGTGCGACTTATACTCCAGTGCGACTTATACTCCGAAAAATACGGTACTTTTATTTACAAGATAAAATGTATTACAAAAAAAATACATCCGTCTTCATGTCTTTAATAATGATTGTGAACAGTAGGCAAAATTCCCCCCCAAAAGTGCAGTTCCCCATTGATGTGCCAAACTAATCTCTGTGAAAAAGTTCTTAGCAACAATAAAATTAGACTTTGCCAATTTAATGAAATTATACTGGTGACATGCACACTCGAGTACCTCATAGCTCCAAGCTTCCCTTTTTCCAAGAAGAGCTCGACTGTCACGCCTGGCCCTTGTGTGAAAAGTCTGGCGTAGAAGGTCCGATTGTGCACCATGTCTCTGAACCAGTCCACTGCTTCGTTAGACCAGTCCGTCTCATTTATAGGACTCACCTCAGGTGTGGAAACAGACATAATAACATTAAAAAAATATATATTTGTTGACATCATTGGAGAAATTAGGTGTGCAACACATCAGTATTTTCTATCACTAAGCATTAAGGTTCAAGGTTCAAGGTTCAACTTTATTGTCCCCGCGGGGAAATTTGTCTTGGGCACAGTGCATCATTGCTTTCTTAACATACCCAAAAACAACAGAACAAAAACACAAGCACAGACACAACCACAACCATACAACTAACATTTAAACATCAGAACATGGAGCTTGATAGACATAGGTGGCACTTTGATGTAGGCATCAAATCTACAGTATGGAGATAAAGATAAAGTACCAATGTGCATTGCACTAGAGCTCATGGATAAAGTGCTGTCTGCTAAAGTGCTTAGTTCTAAAGTGCTATGTGCTAAAGTGCTATGTGCTAAAAAAGTGCTAACCTATGTATTAAAATTCTATTGCACATTGTTGGTCAGCTTAATGGAGGCTGGGACAAATGATAATTTAAGGCGGTTAGATTTGCATAGTGGGACCCGGAGTCTTCTCCCTGATGGCAGGGTTCCATATTCAGGAAAGAGTGGGTGTTGTGAGTTGGAAATAATTTTCTTAGCTATGCTCTGTATAGGCTCATATTCTTTCCTCCCTACGATTTTCATTGCCGTTTTATGCATGCCGGCCAGTTTGCTTTTTAGCTTAACGGTTAGGTTGCCAAACCATGAGGTGATCCCGTATCTAATGATGCTCTCTACAATGGCACGGTAGAAAATCATCATGATATGGCTGCTTACGCCGTACAATCTTAATCTTCGCAAAAAATATAGCCTCTGTTGCAGTCTATTGCACAGTTTGTCAATATGTGTCTTCCAGCAGAGAAGATTATCAATATGAACCCCTAAATATTTATATGAGGATACCTGGGTGATTTCCTGATTTTTGATGACCACTGGCTCATGGTCAGTCACTGTCCTCGGATCCAAAACCATTTCCTGTGTCTTGGTCACATTTAAAATAAGATGGTTAGTGTCACACCACCTAATAAATAGGTCTATCTCGTCTTGGTACACAGAGGGGTCCGTATCCTTGTGTAGAAGGCTTAGGAGCACGGTATCGTCCGCAAATTTCACCATATAATTGTTAGGGTGCACAGTCCTACAATCATTTTGAGGACATGAATCAAATGTAAATTAATATCACATGCATGATTTTATTTGCCAAAATCATTAAGTGCATGCTGCCACCTGGATGAGGCAGTGGAACCCGGTTTTCATTTTATTTTATTTGCTTAGCCTTGTAAAAAAAAAAAAAAAAAAAAAAAAAAAGCACAGACCCAAAGATCTAGTGCGTGAAGAGGGCTGGATCATAATCACTAAATGATGTCGAATGTGTCATTTTGTGAGCAGTTCTGGCTGCCGAGCCTCCGCCTCCAGCATGTGGACAGAAAGCAGACCAGATTGAGGATCATTGGAGTTTCTTTCATCTGAGACGCCGTGGGTCGCAAAAAGTGATTGCAGACCGCTTTTTACGTCTCTGCACCGCTGACAGGACTGCTCGGAGAATTAACAACATTCGGAGCGGTTTACACATGTGGTCTCGGAACGGTCTTGACGCTTTTGATGACCTTTCATGCATGTGGAACGTCATGGAGGCAAAATTGTTGTAAAAATCATTAAAAGAGGGAGCTAAAACTCACATTTGCCAGTGAAACTTGCATCGACTGCAGTGGTAAGCGAGCCATTTCTGGACTCATCTCCTTGATGTTACACAGTGACACACAGGCAGTGTCGCCGTGATCCAGCCTCTTCACCTCCACTTTGATAGAGGTCCAACCCTTGGCTGCAGCAGTGACCTCACCTTGGGGCAGGAGAAACAGGAGGCAGGAATGAGTCTCCACCAAGAGGCCAGAGACAAGTTAGGTGCTGCCACCACCTAGAGGTCACAAAAGCAAAGACATGGACCCACCTTCACTAATTCCACATATCTTTGTCACCTGAGCCCGGCACCATTGTTCTTGCTGAGGCAACCAGGCAATTACATGGGCTCTGATGTCTGGAATGCAGTTCTGCTCACCAAATGAACTACTGGCTTCACAGCTGCTTTAACAAGAGGAATAAAAAATATAATAGCAACCAGAAACATGTCAAATTAAAAAGGGAAGAAACCTCTACAACAGGGGTCTCAGACACACGGCCCGCGAAACGTTATTTTGCGGCCCGCACCTTAATATGAAAATGACAGCGTCATACTTGCCAACCCTCCCGATTTTTCCGGGAGACTCCCGAATTTCAGGGCGACCATTCTCTCGAATGTCTGCCGATTTTCACCCAGACAACAATGTTAAGGGTTTAGCGCCCTCTACAAACAGCGTGCCAGCCCAGTCACATGTTGAATTTGGCTTCTGTACACATACGTAAGTGACTGCAAGACATACTTGGTCAACAGCCACACAGGTCACGCTGAGGGTGGCCGTATAAACAAGTTTAACACTGTTACAAATCTGCGCCACACTGTGAACCCACACCAAACAAGAATGACAAACACACTTCGGGAGAACATCCGCACCGTAAAACAACATAAACACAACAGAACAAATACCCAGAATCCCATGCAGTCCTAACTCTTCCGGGCTAGAATATACACCACCGCCCCCGCCACACATCAACTCCCCCAACCCTCCGTGCGTCGGTTGAGGAGAGCGGGGTTGGGGGGAGGCGGGGTTTGGTGGTAGCTGGCAGGGCCGGCCCGTGGCATAGGCCGTATAGGCAAATGCTAAGGGCGCCGTCCATCAGGGGGCGCCACGCAAGTGCCACAAATGTTGGAGAGAAAAAAAAAAAAAGAGAGAAAAAAAGGTGGTACTATTATTTCTAAATACAAAAAATAATCCCACGTTAATTAAAATGCAAAGTAAAGCCTATTTAATAGAAATATTATTTGTTACAACATCCCCCCCCCCCCGCACGGTGCGCTCCCTCCCTTCCCATATCATGACTCTTTTTGGATGTCACCACATCAAAAAATCAACACAAGATGTCAAAACGGCCAAAACTGTCAGGTGCCCAGGGAAGAAAAAAGAGAAAAGAAGAGGAGGAGAAACGAGAAAAGACAGAGGTAGCAAGTAGGTAACGTTAGCCTACATGAAATTATTTGTCTGTTACAGAATGTGATAGTAACCTGGCTTTTTAGCATTAAGCTAATGTTACATGAGTCAGCAATTGCTAAATAAATAGCTAGTTCTGTTTTAACGTCGGGTTAATATTGTGGAGGGGGCTAAATTGTTATGGAAAATAATAATGTAACGTTAGGTAATTACAGTACTCCCACCTACATTCCTCTGGGACATTTGTATTAGATATTTTAAGCAGGTGTTTTTTGTTTACATTGTTATTGCCTTCTGGTTAGCTAATGTTTGCCCTGCAGGTAATAGTCACTTTTCCACCCCTTTATATATTAGGTATAGTTGTAAGTAAAAAAAAAAAGGTCAAAGACAAAGCTATTCGGTTTCTTGTGAGTATATACACTTCACTGCCGATGTGGGGGGGGCGCCACCTAAAATCTTGCCTAGGGCGCCAGATTGGTTAGGGCCGGGCCTAGTAGCTGGTGTGTATATTCTAGCCCGGAAGAGTTAGGGCTGCAAGGTGTTCTGGGTATTTGTTCTGTTAAACAAGGATTAAAAACATGAGATAATGTTGGACCTTTCTTATGACACAAAGCAAAAAGTCTTGCTTGTAAAAGTTGTCCCATCAGCTAGAGCAGTGTTTTTCAACCTTTTTGTCATTAAAAAAATGCGGAGGCACACCACCAGCAGAAAACATAAAAACATTCAACTCAGCAGTTGACAATAAAAAGTTGTTCTCGCAAGTTTTGGATAAGACTTCAAACCATAACCAACCATGCACGACTATAGTTCTTGTCTCAAAGTACTGTCACATCACGCTGTGACTTATTTGGGGTTTTTGGTGTCTTCCTGTGTGTAGTGTTTTAGTTCTTGTCTTGCACTCTTATTTTGGTGGCTTTTCCTGTTTTGTTGGTTCTTGTTTGGTGTGGGTACACAGTGTGGCGCATATTTGTGACAGTGATAAAGTTGTTCATACGGCCACCCTCAGTGTGACCTGTATGGCTTTTGATCAAGTCTGTCTTGCGGTCACTTACGTGTGTTTGCAGAAGCCTCATACGACATGTGACTGGGCCGGCACGCTGTTTGTATGGTGGAAAAGCGGACGCGGCGACAGGTTGTAGAGGACGTTAAAGGCAGTGCCATCACGGCACGCCCTTATTATTGTTGTCCGGGTTAAAATCGTGACAAATTCGGGAGAATGGTTGTCCCGGGAGATTGTCGGGAGGGGCACTGGAATTCAGTAGTCTCCTGGAAAAATCGGGAGGGTTGGCAAGTATCTTGCTAGGGCGGGATAGCCATTCAAAGAAGGTGAAAATAATTAAAAAGTGCATGTTAGATTTTTTTAAGAAATCTTTTCTTGCGGCCCAGCCTCACCCTGTTTCTGCATCCAGTGGCCCCCAGGTAGAGATGCGCGGTTTGCGGACACAACCGCGGAGTCCGCGGATTATCCGCGTGTCGGGCGGTTGAAATAAAAAAAAATTAGATTTTAAATAGATTCAGGCGCGTGGCAGTTAAACCAATTCGGAAATATATATACATATTTAAATGTTGTTACCCACATACGAAAAACGAGCAGCACTCTTTGAAACAGGCAATTATTCATCATCAGGCACCTGCAGCACGCCACAACAGAAGAAGAAAAAAAAAAAGATGGCAACGCCGGCAGCAAACATGGCACGCGACAAACTAAAAAAGGGAATACTAAAGACCAGGGGAAAAAAAGGCCAGAAAAGTTCAGCGTGGACTCGTTTTTATGAGGTTGTAAATCAGGATGATAGTAATGCTGGCTACGTGATTTGCAAGAGCTGCGACGCTGTTTATGTCTACGACAGTCACAAAACCGGGACATCTAACATGGTGCATCACATTTGTGCAAAACCCCGAACCTCCACAAACACCCTGAGCATGAGCAGTTTCGTCCGCCGTGATCCCAGAAGAGTGCCACAGGATGTTAAAACAAGGCTTACAGATGCATGTGTGAATGCAGCTGCCTGCAGCAGTTTGAGTGGCGCGAGCGCGCTTGGAGGTGCGCTCAGCGCGGCTCCCAGATGATTGCGCACTGGTGTGCGTCTGGGCCGTGACAGCGTGGCACGCATTGAATGTCTCTGCTGCATTGGATCAGTCTCCTTTCTTTAACAGGCAAAAGCTTTATAACCTCACGAATGCCTTGCATCGTCTATATTAGATATATAACAACGGGCGGGTGCGGTTTTGATAAAATGTTAGTTCGGGTGGATGGCGGATGGGTGACGACTTTTGTGATGCGGTTGCGGATGAAATAATTGCCTATCCGCGCATCTCTACCCCCAGGTAAATTGAGTTTGAGACCCCTGCTCTACAAAGAACAGTAATGAACAATAAGGATAAATGCCTCTTTAGGTCCTGTAAATGTGATCAGGGAATCAGTAAGGGCTGTGAAAAGCAGATGATTAGATTTGAATGAAAAAGCGCTGAACAACTTACTTAGGAACAAGAGCCTGCAATTTGGTGATGGAGTCGGCATGCTGAATATAGAAGTTGCTTGGACTCACGATATGGGACACGACAACCTCAGGTTCCTCAAACCTTCGCACTTGGAACTCTGGGATGGTTAAAGCGTTGCTTTGGGGCCCTCTTGAGGAACCATTGTCATTTTCAATATTTGTAGATGGGGTTGTCTGGGTTTTCATATTGCAGCCCTTATCTTCCTCACACTTTGTTCTTTGGCAGTCTTTGTTGTCAGAGGAGCTGTTATTGGCTTTCCCATGTGCTTTCTCTGTGGTGATGTCTCCAAAATCCCACAATTCAGTCTCAGTTGCAATCATACAAGCATATGTGAGCGAGCCGTCCGACTCCACCCGTTTGACCTTGAAAACTGGAGCTTGGTCAACTGAATCGGCATGCAATGTTTTTGGAGTGGTGGTGGTGATGATTTGACCATGCAACATCTGCCTGATAGGAGAACATTGTGTTTCGATTGTGGGCAGTGCAAGCTGTGAAGAGACCTGTTCCATGACAGAGACCTCCAGCATCCCTACAGTTTTAGAGTGTGCTCTGAGGAAGTGCAGCAGCTGGTCGAATGTTTGTTTTTTGTATTGCACGTGCACAAAAGCCTCCTGCCCCCAAATGAATGACGGCACCGTCTCTGTGATTACCTCAGAGCTCTCACGTAAGGCAGGAGGATCAAACTCAGCTGGTGGTTGGCATTTATCCTCTAAATTAACTTCTGCTTGTTGTTCTGCATCCTTACAGACAAATGAAACATTTATAGTCTTAACAGAGCTGTTTTGTTCTGAGATTTTCTCCACCTGGGCTGGGGGCTTGGCGACAAGGGACTCTGTCAACTCTTGAAGGGTTTGTGTGGCTCTCAGTGCCTGGACTGCTTTGGATATGGATGTGGCCCTAATTGAGTTCTGCAGTAGCGGTGCAAACCTGCGCACAGTTGTGTACAGGATCCCTTCTAAGCCCAGTGGTAGACCATGGTTTGTCCGCACTCCATTATTTTGAAAAGGCAGCAGGCAAACGCGTGGCTCTATAAATAAAAGGCAACAGAAAGATAAGTGTCCAGATACAAGTTGAATGTGAATTAATGTCAAGACGTTCCTTTTTTTTAACTTACCCTGCGTTGGGTCCTTAAAAAAAGCTGAGAGCTTGTCTATCGCTTGACATCTTTCATCCAAAGTCTTTGAAAGATCATTGAAGACACTTGTTGAAAAAGATGACATGAACAAATCCCCAACATCTTCATATGCCTTTAGGAAAGAGAAGATAAATACAATGTACAAATGAAAGTTTAAACAATGTCACCTAAAACTTTAGGTATAATAATAAATACAATGTAAATCAACAAAAAATGGCAAGAAATACATCAAATAATGAATAAAGCAAAATATGTTTTGGACGAAAAATCACTCCATATTCCAGGGCAGGGGTCGGCAACCCGCGGCTCCGGAGCCGCATGCGGCTCTTTGATCACTCTGATGCGGCTCAGCAGCTTACTTGCTGAACCCCCCAATTTTCCCGTGAGACTTCCGGATTTCAGTGCCTCTCGCAGAAAACTCCCGGGATTAATATTCACCGATTTTCACCCTTACAGCTATAATAAGGGCGTGCCATGATGGTACAACAATTGGCACTCTCTACAATCTGTATTAACAGCGTGCCAGCCCAACACTTGTTATACAATATACATTTTTTGCTGGCACACGTACGTGACAGCAAGGCATACTTTGTCAACAGCCACACAGGTTACACTGACGGTGACCATATAAAATAACTTTAACACTCTTACTAATAATGCGCCACACTTTGAACCAAAACTAAACAAGAATGACAAACACATTTCGGGAGAACATCTACACCATAACACAACATAAACACAACAGAACAAACACCCAGAATCCCATGCAGCCCTGACTCTTCCAGGCTACATTATACACCCCTGCTACCACCAAACCCCGCCCCCACCCCAACCCTGCTCCCTCACACATCAATCCCCCCCCCCTCTGTGCGTCGGTTGAGGTGGGCGGGGTTTGGGACGGCATGGCGTAGTGGGTAGAGCAACCGTGCCAGAAACCTGAGGGTTGCAGGTTCGCTCCCCGCCTCTTACCATCCAAAGAAATCGCTGCCGTTGTGTCCTTGGGCAGGACACTTCACCCTTTGCCCCCGGTGCCACTCACACCGGTGAATTGAATGATAGGTGGTGGTCGGAGGGGCCGTTGGCGCAAATTGCAGCCACGCTTCTGTCAGTCTACCCCAGGGCAGCTGTGGCTATGAAAGTAGCTTACCACCACCAGGTGTGAATGATTGATGGGTTCTACATGTAAAGCGACTTTGGGTACTTAGAAAAGCGCTATATAAATCCAAGTTATTATTATTATTTGGTAGCGGGGGTGTATAATGTATCCCGGAAGAGTTAGGGCTGCATGGGATTCTGGGTATTTGTCCTGTTGTGTTTATGTTGTGTTACTGTGCAGATGTTCTCCCGAAATGTGTTTGTCATTCTTGTTTGGTGTGGGTTCACAGTGTGGCGCATTATTAGTAAGAGTGTTATAGTTTTTTTTATACCGCCACCGTCAGTGTAACCTGTGTGGTTGTTGAACAAGTATGCCTTGCTGTCACCTACGTGAGCAAGCGGAAACACCATACAACGTGTGGCTGATTAGGCACGCTTATTGTAGTGGGTGCTATATGCTGTACAATCACGGCACGCATGACGCTGACAAGCGCCATTCATTTAAAACCCGCGTGCCGCACCAGCATTCAAATTCCATATAAAAGGTGAGGGCAGCGTGTCTGAGACCCCTGGTTTAAACATAGCACAAAGCAAAAATAAAACTTTGTATGCAGTGTTATTTCATTTAAAGTTTCAAAACAATTTTGCGGCTCCCATTGTTTTCTATAATTTGCGAAACTGGTCAAAATGGCTCTTTGACTGGTAAAGGTTGCCGACCCCTGTTCCAGGGGAATCCGACTGTAAGAATCGTATATGTGAAAATGCAAATGATTTTCACGCAATTAAAACAAAGCATCGCGAAGGCCTGCGGCGGGTGTTGACGCTATGTGATTTCTGCCCAGTGCCCTGAATGTCATAGTGAAGAAATTCAGTGAAGCGCAGGTAAACGACTGGAGTAACTATTAAAAGGCAGCATCAAAAGATATTATATACCGGTATGGCGGTACTGTCTCAAAAATAATTATCTTTCTATACCAGTATAGTATACCAGTAATAACTCGTATTACTGGTATACCGCCGTGCCCTAATTCTATCCCTTTATTTATTGAATAATTAAAATATTTAAATTCACTGATTTGGTGCAATTGTAAACAACTAAAATTATGCACAAAGCAAACTACAACCTGCAACACAAGAAACTACACATTTTCTCAAAAAAAGAGGATAAATATAAACTTATGGAAAATATGTATATTAAACGGTTGTATACACGTAGAACGCATACTTGCCAACCCTCCCGGATTTTCCGGGAGACTCCCGAAATTCAGCGCCTCTCCCGAAAACCTCCCAGGACAAATTTTCTCCCGAAAAGCTCCCGAAATTCAGGCCGAGCTGGAGGCCACGCCCCCTCCAGCTCCATGCGGACCTGACCTGTTTTCACGTCCACTTTCCCACAATATAAACAGCGTGCCTGCCCAATGACGTTATAACTGTAGAATGATCGAGGGCGAGTTCTTGGTTTCTTATGTGGGTTTATTGTTAGGCAGTTTCATTAACGTCCTCCCAGCGCGGTAATAACACACAACAGCAGTCACGTTTTTGTCTACCGTAAAGCAGTTCGTCTGCCGTAAACAGCAATGTTGTGACACTCTTAAACAGGACAATACTGCCATCTACTGTACATGCATATGTGACAATAACATCTAGGGCTTTTAGAGAGTGCAGTGCACAACTGCGCACACAACAAGGAGACGAAGCAGAAGAACGAGGAAGATACAGCCGTGGCGACGCCGACGACGAGTAAGATGAAGAAATACGCTTGTAAGTTCCAAGCCGCAGCTGCGATTGGACCTGGATAGCCTCCGGGAAGAAGTAGTGGACTACCAAGTGCTTGGCAGTGAAGATCTTCCTCAGGAAGCAAAGATTGACCGGTTTTGGGCCATGCTAGGGAGAGATGGAAGATTCCAGACTCAAGTGCATTTGATGAAAGCACTTTTGTGCGTGCCACACAGCAATGCATCATCAGAGAGGGTGTTCAGCATGGTTAAAAAATAGTGACTGACATCAGAGAATAGAACAAGGATGGACAATTCAACCCTTAACTCAACAATGAGTAAATGAGTGCTATGTGTGTGTATATGTGTAAATAAATGAACACTGAAATTCAAGTATTTCTCATATATATATATATATATATATATATATATAGCTAGAATTCACTGAAAGTCAAGTATTTCTTACATATGTATATATGAAATACTTGACTTGGTGAATTCTAGCTGTAAATATACTCCTCCCCTCTTAACCACGCCCCAACCACAGCCCACGCCCCACCCCCGACCACGCCCACCACCCCCCGAAATTGGAGGTCTTAAGGTTGGCAAGTATGGTAGAACACTTAAGACATTTAGTATATCAGTATGTGGAATTAAATTATGGGATGCATTACGCAAATAAGTCAAACAACGTACTAATATAATCCAATTGAAGTGTTTACAAAGTACAAAGAAGAAACATCCTGATAAATATCTTGAACCTTATTGAAAAATTAGACAATAGTATGCATCCCATTATTTGAATCACAACTTATAAACAACTATTTATTGTTGTTTGTGTAACACATTGAGTACAATAAGTGAACAAACAAATGTGTAAGAATATAGTATGAAACAGAAAAGGTGTAGAATCAACGCTGCTCTTTTTCAGACATGTAACGAGAAACTGGAAACAAGTTTTGCAACTGTACTGCATGTTCAAAATAAATTTAAATCAAAACCATAACTAAAAGGGTTTAAATTGCTTTTGGAACATCTCTGTGGAGTTGGAATGTTCTCCATGGCTTATGTGGGTTTTGTTTTTTTTGCCGATACTCCAGCTTCCTACAACATATCCAAAAAACAGCTGTTACCTTACATCGAAACTTTTGTTCTTCAACGTTAATGTGAGTGTGAATGATTGTTTCTTGATATACACCCTGTGATAGATTGTTGACCAGTCCAGGGTGTATGCAGTCTCTCTTCGAAATCCACTGGGATAGGCTCTAGCTCGCTGTGACACTAATGTGGCCAAGCAGCATAGAGATTGTTAGACAATTTGAATTATTCTATCCTAACTCACCGGGCACACTAATTGTTGCAAAATCTTTTGCACAACATTCGACATTTATAAAAATAGTAATGTTTAGTTTTACCATGACTGTTCATAGGTAATCATTCAAAAATGTATTGAATAATCCAGGGGTCCCCAAACCTTTTGACTCAGGGGCCGCATTAGGTTAAAAGAAATTTGGCCGGGCTGTGTATGTATGTATGTATGTATGTATGTATGTATGTATGTATGTATGTATGTATATATATATATATATATATATATATATATATATATATATATATACATATATATACATATATATACATATATATCCATCCATTTTTTACCACTTATTCCCATTCGGGGTCGCGGGGGGCGCTGGAGCCTATCTCAGCTACAATCGGGCGGAAGGCGGGGTACACCCTGGACAAGTCGCCACCTCATCGCAGTCTATTAGTGCTCGAGGAATATATATATATATATATATATATATATACACATACATACATACATACATACATATACATATATATATATATATATATATATATATATATATATATATATATATATATATATATATTCCTCGAGTTTAATTGACTGCGATAAGGTGGCGACTTGTCCAGGGTGTACCCCGCCTTCCGCCCTATTGTAGCTGAGATAGGCTCCAGCGCCCCCCACGACCCCGAAGGGAATAAGCGGTAGAAAATGGATGGATATATATATATATATATATATATATATATATGTGTGTGTGTGTGTGTGTGTGTGTGTATGTATATATATATATATATATACATACATACATACATACATACATACATATATATATATATATATATATATATATATATATATATATATATATATATATATTCCTCAAGCACTAATTGACTGAAAGAGCGCGTACTTGCCGATGTTACGTTATCGATGGGAAAATGCATTTTTAGACAATATGATTTGCCTGAGTAGCTAGGACAGCTAAGATAATAATTTATTTTATTTTTTATTTTTTTTAAATAAAAAATTAACTAGGGACTTCCCGCGGACCGGATTTTGGATGCTGGTGGGCCATAGTTTGGGGACCCCTGGAATAATCATACAGCGGTTTCTGATATTGTAGTGACTTTAAAAGTACAGTAGTAAAAAATAACGTACACACATTTCAGTGTGAGGCAGTGCTGGTCTTTACCACAAATAACTTAAAAACATATTTATATAATTTGGGGTATTTAGTTGTGTGAACTTGTATTTATTTTATTCAATTGTTTTTTCTGTTCTTGATCGTTGTTTGTGTGTTTTACAGTACTTTGTCAAATCTGCAGTGGAAATAAATTGGATTGGATTGAAACAGAGAACGTATTGAACTGATTTAGCGTTTGTCTTTTATGCAATATTATTGTGCAGGTGACGGTAATATGTATATTTGTTGTAACCAATGAGTGTAATGCCTGATGAAAATGACAATCACACTAATCATATACAATATCAAATCTAATCCAATCCACTTTATTAATATAGCACATTTAAAACAACAATGTTTCTAAAGTGATGCACAAAAATATAAAAAAGAAGATTCAAATACTATCTTTAGCTCCACCAATGACTGAATAAAATAAAAACAAAATAAATAAATATAAAACCAATATAAAAATGAATATGATTAAAAACGATTTTAAAACCAATTAAAACAATAAATAGAAATAAAAAATTTAACAAAAAGGAGGATATATATGATTTGCCTGAGTATCTAGGAGACCCCGAGAGTAACAAGCAGTAGATATATGGATTAGAAAGAACAAATTTAATTAAAAAAAAAAAAATTAATGAAAAAAATAAAAATAACTTGGAACTTTTTTATTTGGAACAGTACTTTGTAAAATGTGCTCTATAAATAAAGTGGATTGGATTGAAACAGATAACGTATTGAACTCAGGTGACGGTAATATATATATTTGTTGCAACCAATGAGTGCACTTCCTAATGAAAATGACAATCACACTAATCATATACAATATCAAATTAACTCCACTTTATTAATATAGCACATTTAAACAACAAAAATGTTTCTAAAGTGATGCACAAAAATATAAAAAACAAGATTCAAATACTATCTTTAGCTCCACCAATGACTGAATAAAATAAAAATAAATAAATATAAAACCAATATAAAAATAAATATGATTAAAAACGATTTTAAAACCAATTAAAACAATAAATAGAAATAAAAAATTTAACAAAAAGGAGGATATATATGATTTGCCTGAGTATCTAGGAGACCCCGAGAGTAACAAGCAGTAGATATATGGATTAGAAAGGACAGATTTAATAAAAAAATAATAATTAATGAAAAAAATAAAAATAAAATAAAAATAACTTGGAACTTTTTTATTTGGAACAGTACTTTGTAAAATGTGCTCTAGAAATAAAGTGGATTGGATTGAAACAGATAACGTATTGAACTCAGGTGACGGTAATATATATATTTGTTGCAACCAATGAGTGCACTTCCTAATGAAAATGACAATCACACTAATCATATACAATATCAAATCCACTCCACTTTATTAATATAGCATATTTAAACAACAAAAATGTTTCTAAAGTGATGCACAAAAATATAAAAAACAAGATTCAAATACTATCTTTAGCTCCACCAATGACTGAATAAAATAAAAACAAAATAAATAAATATAAAACCAATATAAAAATGAATATGATTAAAAACGATTTTAAAACCAATTAAAACAATAAATAGAAATAAAAAATTTAACAAAAAGGAGGATATATATGATTTGCCTGAGTATCTAGGAGACCCCGAGAGTAACAAGCAGTAGATATATGGATTACAAAGGACAGATTTAATAACAAATAATAATTAATGAAAAAAATAAAAATAACTTGGAACTTTATTATTTGGAACAGTACTTTGTAAAATGTGCTCTAGAAATAAAGTGGATTGGATTGAAACAGATAACGTATTGAAGTCAGGTGACGGTAATATATAGATTTGTTGCAACCAATGAGTGTACTTCCTAATGAAAATGACAATCACACTAATCATATACAATATCAAATCCACTCCACTTTATTAATATAGCACATTTAAACAACAAAAATGTTTCTAAAGTGATGCACAAAAATATAAAAAACAAGATTCAAATACTATCTTTAGCTCCACCAATGACTGAATAAAATAAAAACAAAATAAATAAATATAAAACCAATATAAAAATGAATATGATTAAAAACGATTTTAAAACCAATTAAAACAATAAATAGAAATAAAAAATTTAACAAAAAGGAGGATATATATGATTTGCCTGAGTATCTAGGAGACCCCGAGAGTAACAAGCAGTAGATATATGGATTAGAAAGAACAGATTTAATAAAAAAAATAATAATTAATGAAAAAAATAAAAATTAAATAAAAATAACTTGGAACTTTTTTATTTGTAACAGTACTTTGTAAAATGTGCTCTAGAAATAAAGTGGATTGGATTGAAACAGATAACGTATTGAACTCAGGTGACGGTAATATATAGATTTGTTGCAACCAATGAGTGTACTTCCTAATGAAAATGACAATCACACTAATCATATACAATATCAAATCCACTCCACTTTATTAATATAGCACATTTAAACAACAAAAATGTTTCTAAAGTGATGCACAAAAATATAAAAAACAAGATTCAAATACTATCTTTAGCTCCACCAATGACTGAATAAAATAAAAACAAAATAAATATAAAACCAATATAAAAATGAATATGATTAAAAACGATTTTAAAACCAATTAAAACAATAAATAGAAATAAAAAATTTAACAAAAAGGAGGATATATATGATTTGCCTGAGTATCTAGGAGACCCCGAGAGTAACAAGCAGTAGATATATGGATTAGAAAGGACAGATTTAATAAAAAAAATAATAATTAATGAAACAAATAAAAATAACTTGGAACTTTTTTATTTGGAACAGTACTTTATAAAATGTGCTGTAGAAATAAAGTGGATTGGATTGAAACAGATAACGTACTGAACTCAGGTGACGGTAATATATATATTTGTTGCAACCAATGAGTGTACTTCCTAATGAAAATGACAATCACACTAATCATATACAATATCAAATCCACTCCACTTTATTAATATAGCACATTTAAACAACAAAAATGTTTCTAAAGTGATGCACAAAAATATAAAAAACAAGATTCAAATACTATCTTTAGCTCCACCAATGACTGAATAAAATAAAAACAAAATAAATAAATATAAAACCAATATAAAAATGAATATGATTAAAAACGATTTTAAAACCAATTAAAACAATAAATAGAAATAAAAAATTTAACAAAAAGGAGGATATATATGATTTGCCTGAGTATCTAGGAGACCCCGAGAGTAACAAGCAGTAGATATATGGATTAGAAAGGACAGATTTAATAAAAAATAATAATTAATGAAAAAAATAAAAATAAAATAAAAATAACTTGGAACTTTTTTTATTTGGAATAGTACTTTGTAAAATGTGCTGTAGAAATAAAGTGGATTGGATTGAAACAGATAACGTATTGAACTCAGGTGACAATAATATATAGATTTGTTGCAACCAATGAGTGTACTTCCTAATGAAAATGACAATCACACTAATCATATACAATATCAAATCCACTCCACTTTATTAATATAGCACATTTAAACAACAAAAATGTTTCTAAAGTGATGCACAAAAATATAAAAAACAAGATTCAAATACTATCTTTAGCTCCACCAATGACTGAATAAAATAAAAACAAAATAAATAAATATAAAACCAATATGAAAACAATATAAAAATAAATATGATTAAAACAATAAATATAAATAAAAATTTAAAAACACAGAGGATATATGTGATTTGCCTGAGTAGCTGGGAGACCCCGAGAGTAACAAGCGGTAGATATATGGATTACAAAGGACAGATTTAATAAAAAATAATTAATAAAAAAAACAAAAAAAAAAACATGTTTAACTTGAAACTTTTTTTAGTTGGAACAGTACTTTGTAAAATGTGCTGTAGAAATAAAATGGATTGGATTGAAACATAACTATTGAACTCAGGTGACGGTAATATATATATTTGTTGTAACCAATGAGTGTAATGCCTGATGGAAATGACAATCACACTAATCACATACAATATCAAATCTAATCCAATCCACTTTATTTATATAGCACATTTAAAACAACAACAATGTTTCTAAAGTGATGCACAAAAATATAAAACACAAGATTCAAATACTATCTTTAGCTCCACCAATGACTGAATAAAAACAAAATAAATAAATATAAAACCAATATAAAAATAAATATGATTAAAAACGATTTTAAAACCAATTAAAACAATAAATAGAAATAAAAAATTTAACAAAAAGGAGGATATATATGATTTGCCTGAGTATCTAGGAGACCCCGAGAGTAACAAGCGGTAGATACATGGATTACAAAGGACAGATTTAATAAAAAATAACTAATAAAAAAAAATAAAAAAACATGTTTAACTTGAAACTTTTTTTTAGTTGGAACTGTATTTTGTAAAATGTGCGGTAAAAATAAAATGGATTGGATTGAAACATAACGTATTGAACTCAGGTGACGGTAATATATATATTTGTTGCAACCAATGAGTGTACTTCCTAATGAAAATGACAATCACACTAATCATATACAATATCAAATCCACTCCACTTTATTAATATAGCACATTTAAACAACAAAAATGTTTCTAAAGTGATGCACAAAAATATAAAAAACAAGATTCAAATACTATCTTTAGCTCCACCAATGACTGAATAAAATAAAAATAAATAAATATAAAACCAATATAAAAATAAATATGATTAAAAACGATTTTAAAACCAATTAAAACAATAAATAGAAATAAAAAATTTAACAAAAAGGAGGATATATATGATTTGCCTGAGTATCTAGGAGACCCCGAGAGTAACAAGCAGTAGATATATGGATTAGAAAGGACAGATTTAATAAAAAAATAATAATTAATGAAAAAAATAAAAATAAAATAAAAATAACTTGGAACTTTTTTATTTGGAACAGTACTTTGTAAAATGTGCTCTAGAAATAAAGTGGATTGGATTGAAACAGATAACGTATTGAACTCAGGTGACGGTAATATATATATTTGTTGCAACCAATGAGTGCACTTCCTAATGAAAATGACAATCACACTAATCATATACAATATCAAATCCACTCCACTTTATTAATATAGCATATTTAAACAACAAAAATGTTTCTAAAGTGATGCACAAAAATATAAAAAACAAGATTCAAATACTATCTTTAGCTCCACCAATGACTGAATAAAATAAAAACAAAATAAATAAATATAAAACCAATATAAAAATGAATATGATTAAAAACGATTTTAAAACCAATTAAAACAATAAATAGAAATAAAAAATTTAACAAAAAGGAGGATATATATGATTTGCCTGAGTATCTAGGAGACCCCGAGAGTAACAAGCAGTAGATATATGGATTACAAAGGACAGATTTAATAACAAATAATAATTAATGAAAAAAATAAAAATAACTTGGAACTTTATTATTTGGAACAGTACTTTGTAAAATGTGCTCTAGAAATAAAGTGGATTGGATTGAAACAGATAACGTATTGAAGTCAGGTGACGGTAATATATAGATTTGTTGCAACCAATGAGTGTACTTCCTAATGAAAATGACAATCACACTAATCATATACAATATCAAATCCACTCCACTTTATTAATATAGCACATTTAAACAACAAAAATGTTTCTAAAGTGATGCACAAAAATATAAAAAACAAGATTCAAATACTATCTTTAGCTCCACCAATGACTGAATAAAATAAAAACAAAATAAATAAATATAAAACCAATATAAAAATGAATATGATTAAAAACGATTTTAAAACCAATTAAAACAATAAATAGAAATAAAAAATTTAACAAAAAGGAGGATATATATGATTTGCCTGAGTATCTAGGAGACCCCGAGAGTAACAAGCAGTAGATATATGGATTAGAAAGAACAGATTTAATAAAAAAAATAATAATTAATGAAAAAAATAAAAATTAAATAAAAATAACTTGGAACTTTTTTATTTGTAACAGTACTTTGTAAAATGTGCTCTAGAAATAAAGTGGATTGGATTGAAACAGATAACGTATTGAACTCAGGTGACGGTAATATATAGATTTGTTGCAACCAATGAGTGTACTTCCTAATGAAAATGACAATCACACTAATCATATACAATATCAAATCCACTCCACTTTATTAATATAGCACATTTAAACAACAAAAATGTTTCTAAAGTGATGCACAAAAATATAAAAAACAAGATTCAAATACTATCTTTAGCTCCACCAATGACTGAATAAAATAAAAACAAAATAAATATAAAACCAATATAAAAATGAATATGATTAAAAACGATTTTAAAACCAATTAAAACAATAAATAGAAATAAAAAATTTAACAAAAAGGAGGATATATATGATTTGCCTGAGTATCTAGGAGATCCCGAGAGTAACAAGCAGTAGATATATGGATTAGAAAGGACAGATTTAATAAAAAAAATAATAATTAATGAAACAAATAAAAATAACTTGGAACTTTTTTATTTGGAACAGTACTTTATAAAATGTGCTGTAGAAATAAAGTGGATTGGATTGAAACAGATAACGTACTGAACTCAGGTGACGGTAATATATATATTTGTTGCAACCAATGAGTGTACTTCCTAATGAAAATGACAATCACACTAATCATATACAATATCAAATCCACTCCACTTTATTAATATAGCACATTTAAACAACAAAAATGTTTCTAAAGTGATGCACAAAAATATAAAAAACAAGATTCAAATACTATCTTTAGCTCCACCAATGACTGAATAAAATAAAAACAAAATAAATAAATATAAAACCAATATAAAAATGAATATGATTAAAAACGATTTTAAAACCAATTAAAACAATAAATAGAAATAAAAAATTTAACAAAAAGGAGGATATATATGATTTGCCTGAGTATCTAGGAGACCCCGAGAGTAACAAGCAGTAGATATATGGATTAGAAAGGACAGATTTAATAAAAAATAATAATTAATGAAAAAAATAAAAATAAAATAAAAATAACTTGGAACTTTTTTTATTTGGAATAGTACTTTGTAAAATGTGCTGTAGAAATAAAGTGGATTGGATTGAAACAGATAACGTATTGAACTCAGGTGACAATAATATATAGATTTGTTGCAACCAATGAGTGTACTTCCTAATGAAAATGACAATCACACTAATCATATACAATATCAAATCCACTCCACTTTATTAATATAGCACATTTAAACAACAAAAATGTTTCTAAAGTGATGCACAAAAATATAAAAAACAAGATTCAAATACTATCTTTAGCTCCACCAATGACTGAATAAAATAAAAACAAAATAAATAAATATAAAACCAATATGAAAACAATATAAAAATAAATATGATTAAAACAATAAATATAAATAAAAATTTAAAAACACAGAGGATATATGTGATTTGCCTGAGTAGCTGGGAGACCCCGAGAGTAACAAGCGGTAGATATATGGATTACAAAGGACAGATTTAATAAAAAATAATTAATAAAAAAAAAAAAAAAAAAAACATGTTTAACTTGAAACTTTTTTTAGTTGGAACAGTACTTTGTAAAATGTGCTGTAGAAATAAAATGGATTGGATTGAAACATAACTATTGAACTCAGGTGACGGTAATATATATATTTGTTGTAACCAATGAGTGTAATGCCTGATGGAAATGACAATCACACTAATCACATACAATATCAAATCTAATCCAATCCACTTTATTTATATAGCACATTTAAAACAACAACAATGTTTCTAAAGTGATGCACAAAAATATAAAACACAAGATTCAAATACTATCTTTAGCTCCACCAATGACTGAATAAAAACAAAATAAATAAATATAAAACCAATATAAAAATAAATATGATTAAAAACGATTTTAAAACCAATTAAAACAATAAATAGAAATAAAAAATTTAACAAAAAGGAGGATATATATGATTTGCCTGAGTATCTAGGAGACCCCGAGAGTAACAAGCGGTAGATACATGGATTACAAAGGACAGATTTAATTAAAAATAACTAATAAAAAAAAATAAAAAAACATGTTTAACTTGAAACTTTTTTTTAGTTGGAACTGTATTTTGTAAAATGTGCGGTAAAAATAAAATGGATTGGATTGAAACATAACGTATTGAACTCAGGTGACGGTAATATATATATTTGTTGCAACCAATGAGTGTACTTCCTAATGAAAATGACAATCACACTAATCATATACAATATCAAATCCACTCCACTTTATTAATATAGCACATTTAAACAACAAAAATGTTTCTAAAGTGATGCACAAAAATATAAAAAACAAGATTCAAATACTATCTTTAGCTCCACCAATGACTGAATAAAATAAAAACAAAATAAATAAATATAAAACCAATATAAAAATAAATATGATTAAAAACGATTTTAAAACCAATTAAAACAATAAATAAAAATAAAAAATGTAACAAAAAGGAGGATATATATGATTTGCCTGAGTATCAAGGAGACCCCGAGAGTAACAAGCAGTAGATATATGGATTAGAAAGGACAGACTTAATAAAAAAAATAATAATTAATGAAAAAAATAAAAATAACTTGGAACTTTTTTATTTGGAACAGTACTTTGTAAAATGTGCTCTAGAAATAAAGTGGATTGGATTGAAACAGATAACGTACTGAACTCAGGTGACGGTAATATATATATTTGTTGCAACCAATGAGTGCACTTCCTAATGAAAATGACAATCACACTAATCATATACAATATCAAATCCACTCCACTTTATTAATATAGCACATTTAAACAACAAAAATGTTTCTAAAGTGATGCACAAAAATATAAAAAACAAGATTCAAATACTATCTTTAGCTCCACCAATGACTGAATAAAATAAAAACAAAATAAATAAATATAAAACTAATATAAAAATGAATATGATTAAAAACGATTTTAAAACTAATTAAAACAATAAATAGAAATAAAAAATTTAACAAAAAGGAGGATATATATGATTTGCCTGAGTATCTAGGAGACCCCGAGAGTAACAAGCAGTAGATATATGGATTAGAAAGGACAGATTTAACAAAAAAATAATAGTTAATGAAAAAAATAAAAATAAAATAAAAATAACTTGGAACAGTACTTTGTAAAATGTGCTGTAGAAATAAAGTGGATTGGATTGAAACAGATAACGTATTGAACTCAGGTGACGGTATTATATAGATTTGTTGCAACCAATGAGTGTACTTCCTAATGAAAATGACAATCACACTAATCATATACAATATCAAATCCACTCCACTTTATTAATATAGCACATTTAAACAACAAAAATGTTTCTAAAGTGATGCACAAAAATATAAATAACAAGTTTCAAATACTATCTTTAGCTCCACCAATGACTGAATAAAATAAAAACAAAATTAATAAATATAAAACCAATACAAAAATAAATATGATTAAAAACGATTTTAAAACCAATTAAAACAATAAATAGAAACAAAAAATTTAACAAAAAGGAGGATATATATGATTTGCCTGAGTATCTAGGAGACCCCGAGAGTAACAAGCAGTAGATATATGGATTAGAAAGGACAGATTTAATAAAAAAATAATAATTAATGAAAAAAATAAAAATAACTTGGAACTTTTTTATTTGGAACAGTACTTTGTAAAATGTGCTGTAGAAATAAAGTGGATTGGATTGAAACAGATAACGTATTGAACTCAGGTGACGGTAATATATATATTTGTTGCAACCAATGAGTGCACTTCCTAATGAAAATGACAATCACACTAATCATATACAATATCAAATCCACTCCACTTTATTAATATAGCACATTTAAACAACAAAAATGTTTCTAAAGTGATGCACAAAAATATAAATAACAAGTTTCAAATACTATCTTTAGCTCCACCAATGACTGAATAAAATAAAAACAAAATTAATAAATATAAAACCAATATAAAAATAAATATGATTAAAAACGATTTTAAAACCAATTAAAACAATAAATAGAAATACAAAATTTAACAAAAAGGAGGATATATATGATTTGCCTGAGTATCTAGGAGACCCCGAGAGTAACAAGCAGTAGATATATGGATTAGAAAGGACAGATTTAACAAAAAAATAATAGTTAATGAAAAAAATAAAAATAAAATAAAAATAACTTGGAACAGTACTTTGTAAAATGTGCTCTAGAAATAAAGTGGATTGGATTGAAACAGATAACGTATTGAACTCAGGTGACGGTAATATATAGATTTGTTGCAACCAATGAGTGTACTTCCTAATGAAAATGACAATCACACTAATCATATACAATATCAAATCCACTCCACTTTATTAATATAGCATATTTAAACAAAAAAAATGTTTCTAAAGTGATGCACAAAAATATAAAAAACAAGATTCAAATACTATCTTTAGCTCCACCAGTGACTGAATAAAATAAAAACAAAATAAATAAATATAAAACCAATATAAAAATGAATATGATTAAAAACGATTTTAAAACCAATTAAAACAATAAATAGAAATAAAAAATTTAACAAAAAGGAGGATATATATGATTTGCCTGAGTATCTAGGAGACCCCGAGAGTAACAAGCAGTAGATATATGGATTACAAAGGACAGATTTAATAACAAATAATAATTAATGAAAAAAATAAAAATAACTTTGAACTTTATTATTTGGAACAGTACTTTGTAAAATGTGCTCTAGAAATAAAGTGGATTGGATTGAAACAGATAACGTATTGAACTCAGGTGACGGTAATATATAGATTTGTTGCAACCAATGAGTGTACTTCCTAATGAAAATGACAATCACACTAATCATATACAATATCAAATCCACTCCACTTTATTAATATAGCATATTTAAACAACAAAAATGTTTCTAAAGTGATGCACAAAAATATAAAAAACAAGATTCAAATACTATCTTTAGCTCCACCAATGACTGAATAAAATAAAAACAAAATAAATAAATATAAAACCAATATAAAAATAAATATGATTAAAAAACGATTTTAAAACCAATTAAAACAATAAATAGAAATAAAAAATTTAACAAAAAGGAGGATATATATGATTTGCCTGAGTATCTAGGAGACCCCGAGAGTAACAAGCAGTAGATATATGGATTAGGAAGGACAGATTTAATAAAAAAAATAATAATTAATGAAAAAAATAAAAATAACTTGGAACTTTTTTATTTGGAACAGTACTTTGTAAAATGTGCTGTAGAAATAAAGTGGATTGGATTGAAACAGATAACGTATTGAAGTCAGGTGACGGTAATATATAGATTTGTTGCAACCAATGAGTGTACTTCCTAATGAAAATGACAATCACACTAATCATATACAATATCAAATCCACTCCACTTTATTAATATAGCACATTTAAACAACAAAAATGTTTCTAAAGTGATGCACAAAAATATAAAAAACAAGATTCAAATACTATCTTTAGCTCCACCAATGACTGAATAAAATAAAAACAAAATAAATATAAAACCAATATAAAAATGAATATGATTAAAAACGATTTTAAAACCAATTAAAACAATAAATAGAAATAAAAAATTTAACAAAAAGGAGGATATATATGATTTGCCTGAGTATCTAGGAGACCCCGAGAGTAACAAGCAGTAGATATATGGATTAGAAAGGACAGATTTAATAAAAAAATAATAATTAATGAAAAAAATAAAAATAAAATAAAAATAACTTGGAACTTTTTTATTTGGAACAGTACTTTGTAAAATGTGCTGTAGAAATAAAGTGGATTGGATTGAAACAGATAACGTATTGAAGTCAGGTGACGGTAATATATAGATTTGTTGCAACCAATGAGTGTACTTCCGAATGAAAATGACAATCACACTAATCATATACAATATCAAATCCACTCCACTTTATCAATATAGCACATTTAAACAACAAAAATGTTTCTAAAGTGATGCACAAAAATATAAATAACAAGTTTCAAATACTATCTTTAGCTCCACCAATGACTGAATAAAATAAAAACAAAAATAAATAAATATAAAACCAATATAAAAATAAATATGATTAAAAAACGATTTTAAAACCAATTAAAACAATAAATAGAAATAAAAAATTTAACAAAAAGGAGGATATATATGATTTGCCTGAGTATCTAGGAGACCCCGAGAGTAACAAGCGGTAGATACATGGATTACAAAGGACAGATTTAATAAAAAATAACTAATAAAAAAAAATAAAAAAACATGTTTAACTTGAAACTTTTTTTTAGTTGGAACTGTATTTTGTAAAATGTGCGGTAAAAATAAAATGGATTGGATTGAAACATAACGTATTGAACTCAGGTGACGGTAAT
Organism: Nerophis lumbriciformis; assembly: GCF_033978685.3. Lineage (NCBI taxonomy): Eukaryota > Metazoa > Chordata > Actinopteri > Syngnathiformes > Syngnathidae > Nerophis > Nerophis lumbriciformis. The sequence continues at coordinate 6,149,498 of NC_084582.2, read as the reverse complement.
ATATATATTTGTTGCAACCAATGAGTGTACTTCCTAATGAAAATGACAATCACACTAATCATATACAATATCAAATCCACTCCACTTTATTAATATAGCACATTTAAACAACAAAAATGTTTCTAAAGTGATGCACAAAAATATAAAAAACAAGATTCAAATACTATCTTTAGCTCCACCAATGACTGAATAAAATAAAAACAAAATAAATAAATATAAAACCAATATAAAAATAAATATGATTAAAAACGATTTTAAAACCAATTAAAACAATAAATAGAAATAAAAAATTTAACAAAAAGGAGGATATATATGATTTGCCTGAGTATCTAGGAGACCCCGAGAGTAACAAGCAGTAGATATATGGATTAGAAAGGACAGATTTAATAAAAAAATAATAATTAATGAAAAAAATAAAAATAACTTGGAACTTTTTTATTTGGAACAGTACTTTGTAAAATGTGCTGTAGAAATAAAGTGGATTGGATTGAAACAGATAACGTATTGAACTCAGGTGACGGTAATATATAGATTTGTTGTAACTACTAACGCTGACAATCACACGAATCACAATGGCGCCCTACTCAGAACTACATGGAAGTTTCTCCAATAATTGAGAGTCACCAGTAAGAATGAACAACATAGCGTGGATAAAAGACTCATGACGTGACGGTTTTAACAACCACATTATGTCGGCGGGACCAGTTGTTGAGAGCTGGCTAAACACGCCGTGCTTATTATTACCTTCTTGGTCACGATTCGAAGCTCGTTTTCCAGATTGTTCCGAGCAGCTTCCAAACGCCAAACTTTTAAAAGTAACTGTAACTTGTGGACACCTGGTGAAGGATACGGGTGTTCGTGGACGGGGAGCTGCGCGGCCATTGTTGTGGAGTTTCCCCGGTGGGACTCTTTGTTGCCCACGGTGAGAATCTTGCTTCCTTCCAGGTAAGGTGCGGAGATAAGTCAGGTAATATGTTATATGTGTAATTCTGTTGAAAATTAAAAATATCCGGGAACATTATTTTCCTCACTCAAGTTAAATTGCGTAACGCCACCTGTACTTAATCAAGGGCATACATTAGGGAGATATTCAAAAGGGGGTGGAGAGTGTGTGTGTGTATATATATATCATACTTGCCAACCCTCCCGGATTTTCCGGGAGACTCCCGAAATTCAGCGCCTCTCCGGAAGAAATTTTCTCCCGAAAATCTCCCGGAATTCGGACCTGAGTCCAGTGTGCGCACACAAGGAGACGAAGCAGAAGAACGAGACCGTAGGGGAGACACTTCTCCAGGGCTGATGTAGGCTCGGGGCAACACCCTTCACTTTACCCAGCAGTGGGTCTCCACAGCGGACGACTTTAGGGTGAATGATGAGTCCAGCGATTAGTTGCAAATCTTGCTTTATTGATTGCTTGCACACAGCCAATCCAACACAAAACCAACTAGTCCTTACCGGCATTTAAGCTACTGCTCCCTCTCTTCTCTCGCCCACACACTCACTGACGTCACTCACCTCACATGCTGTTACCTATTAAAGGGCCACACACACACATACTCTACTCTCATAACACACAGTACAGTTAGTAAAACAACTGTGTTTTCATTGCTGTGTATTTGATAGGTGCCATTGCCCCGGAATTGTATTGCATTGTACTTTCAAGTACAACAATGAGTAGATGAGTGTTATGTGTGTGTATATGTGTAAATAAATGAACACTGAAATTCAAGTATTTCTTTTATTTATATATATAGTAAAATAAATAAATATATATATATAGCTAGAATTCACTGAAAGTCAAGTATTTCATACATATATATATATATATATATATATAGGAAGGTGTTTCGGGCACGTCCGACCGGTAGGAGGCCACGGGGAAGACCCAGGACACGCTGGGAAGACTATCTCTCCCGGCTGGCCTGGGAACGCCTCGGGATCCCCCGGGAGGAGCTGGACGAAGTGGCTGGGGAGAGGGAAGTCTGGGCTTCCCTGCTTGAGCTGCTGCCCCCGCGACCCGACCTCGGATAAGCGGAAGAAGATGGATGGATGGATGGATATATATATATATATATATATATATATATATATATGAAATACTCGAGTTGGTGAATTCTAGCTGTAAATATACTCCTCCCCGACCACGCCCCCCACCCCCCACCTCCCGAAAGGTTGGCAAGTATGATATATATATATATATATATATATATGTATATATATATATATATATATATATATATGTCTTAATAAGGTTATCCAAAAAATAGTGCTCGATACCGTAGTAGAGCGCAATATATGTATGTGTGGGAAAAAAATCACAAGACTTTCATCTCTACAGGCCTGTTTCATGAGGGGGGGTACCCTCAATCATCAGGAGATTTCATCTCCTGATGATTGAGGGTACCCCCCCTCATGAAACAGGCTTGTAGAGATGAAATAGTCTTGTGATTTTTTTTCCCACACATACATATATATATATATATATATATATATATATATATATATATATATATATATATATATATATATATATATATATAAGACAAAGACATGCACCTGGGGATAGGTTGATTGGCAACACTAAATTGGCCCTAGTGTGTGAATGTGAGTGTGATGTTGTCTGTCTATCTGTGTTGGCCCTGCGATGAGGTGGCAACTTGTCCAGGGTGTACCCCGCCTTCCGCCCGATTGTAGCTGAGATAGGCTCCAGCGCCCCCCGCGACCCCAAAAGGGAATAAGCGGTAGAAAATGGATGGATGGATGGATATATATATATATATTAGGGCAGTGAATCTTTGGGTGTCCTACGATTCGATTCAATATCGATTCTTGGGGTCACGATTCGATTCAAAAACGATTTTTTTCCCGATTCAAAACGATTCTCTATTCATTCAATACATAGGATTTCAGCTGGATCTACCCCAGTCTGCTGACATGCAAGCAGAGTAGTAGATTTTTGTAAAAAGCTTTTAAAATTGTAAAGGACAATGTTTTATCAACTGATTGCATAATGTAAATTTGTTTTAACTATTAAATGAACCAAAAATATGACTTATTTTATCTTTGAGATGCGATGCAAGTGTAAGCCACTGTGACACTATTGTTCTTTTTATTTTTATTTTTATAAATGTCTAATGATAATGTCAATGAGGGATTTTTAATCACTGCTATGTTGAAATTATAACTAATATTGATACTGTTGTTGATAATATTCATTTTTGTTTCACTACTTTTGGTTTGATCTGTGTCGTGTTTGTGTCTCCTCTCAATTGCTCTGTTTATTGCAGTTCTGAGTGTTGCTGGTTTTGGAATTGGATTGCATTGTTATGGTATTGCTGTGTATTGTTTTGTGGGATTGATTAATTAAAAAAAAAAAAAATCAAATCAAAAAAATCAAAAATAAATAAATAAATAAAAATCGATTTTTAAAAAATGAGAATCAATTCTGAATAGCACAACGTGAGAATCGCGATTCGAATTCGAATCAATTTTTTCCCCCCACACCCCTAATATATATATATATATATATATATATATATATATATATATATATATATGTATATCGCACCGCGAAAATGGGGTCCGCCCCATTATTTGAGAAGGACTTGGTTAATTGGAGACTGTAAATTGTCCATAGGTATAAATGTGAGTGTGAATAACTGTCTATGTGCCCTGCGATTGGTCCTGCCAATTCTCGTTAGCGTGTCAATGAGCTGGTCTATTATAGAGTATGTTAGCAATAAGTTAGCGGCATGAGAGCCAACCTTCATCCTGAATAATGGTATTGTTTTTTTCCCAGTTTATTCCAAACGATCATTAATTTAATGTAATTCTTACATGTATGTGCACATCATGTGTATATATAATGTACTTTCCTTAATGTGCTTAGGTTTTACTGTACATTCATGTGAAGAATATCATTAAACCACCTCAAGATTTCTTTTAAATCTGTAATTTAAAAGACTGTTTACATATTTGGCAATCTAAAATCCAACATTCCTGGAGGGCAGAAAATAGTGTAGCCTTTGCTACCTTTTACAATAAGCAGCAACAATAAAAAAATAGAGCAAAAACAATATAGTAACTGTTTTTACTAATAAGTAATAACACAGATTTGTTTTTAAATATGTGTAAAACATTTGTTTAGCCTTTTTAAATAAAATGTATGCATCATTGCCAATCAAATTAATCATGACGTAATAAATATGATTATCTCATATTGACCACGCCCCAAAAAGCCAAATATATATCGTGGCAATTTGGGGGAAACCCTGAAACGTACCTTAATTATAGACTGGGTTATTCAAAAATAGTGAGTTGAGAGAATTCTCTTATCCTACTGATGTTGCCCGTGCTGCATGTGTTGGCCACATTAAACACTTGTAAGACAGAAAATAAAAGTTGATTGTAAGTAGAATACTTGTAACTAGGCTGGATTGTTGAAATATTGTATAATGAAATCGGTTAATTCTTTTTGGAAAAATCCTGTATTCTGAAACATTTGTATCTCTGTAAGAGGACGAACTTGCAAATTCAACAGGAGAGATACCATAGATATCCATCCTTATTTCCCCCACTGTATCTTCAAGCCGAAAACTATTTATTTTAATATATCTTTCTTGTTAGTATATTCTTCATTGACCTCACTAAACTTGTAAGACAATAAGTGACCTTAATAAATGAAAGAAAGAGCTAAAATAAGGTGACCAACCCTTAAAACAATTGGGTCGTTATATACGTATGTCTTGCGACAGGCTTGTGCCGCCCCTTAATCCTCATCTGCCAAGCCTTCATTTTGTTTTAAAAAATGTTTTTCCAAAAAGATGGTTCTTGTGAAAGGGGGTGTCTTTAAAGGCCTACTGAAATGACATTTTTTTTATTTTAACTGGGATAGCAGATCCATTCTGTGTGTCATACTTGATCATTTCGCGATATTGCCATATTTTTGTTGAAAGGATTTAGTATAGAACAACGACGATAAAGTTCGCAACTTTTGGTCGCTGATAAAAAAAGGCCTTACCTGTACCGGAAGTAGCTTGACGTCACAAGTTGAAAGTCTCCTCACATTTCCCCATTGTTTACACAAGCAGCGAGAGCGATTCGGACCGAGAAAGCGACGATTAACCCATTAATTTGAGCCAGGATGAAAGATTTGTGGATGAGGAACGTGAGAGTGAAGTATTAGAGTGCAGTGCAGGACGTATCTTTTTTCGCTCTGACCGTAACTTAGGTACAAGGGCTCATTGGATTCCACACTCTCTCCTTTTTCTATTGTGGATCACGGATTTGTATTTTAAACCACCTCGGATACTATATCCTTTTGAAAATGAGAGTCGAGAATGCGAAATGGACATTCACAGTGACTTTTATCTCCTTGACAATACATCGGTGAAGCACTTTAGCTTCGGAGCTAACGTGATAGCATCGTGCTTAAATGCAGATAGAAACAAAAGAAATAACCCTCTGACTGGAAGGATAGACAGAAGATCAACAATACTACCAAACTCTGGACCTGTAACCACACGGTTAATGATGTACCGCCTGACAAAGTCTAGCAATGCTGTTGGTAACGACGCTATTAAAGCTAACTTAGCTACGGGACTCGACAGAGCTATGATAAAAACATTGCTCTCCATCTAGCCAGCTCTCATCTGCTCATCAACACCGGTGCTCACCTGCGTTCCAGCGATCGACGGCGCGACGAAGGACTTCACCCGATCATCGGTGCGGTCGGCGGCTAGCGTCGGATAGCGTCTGCTAGCCAACTCAAAGCCCTCCTGGTTGTGTTGCTGTAGCCAGACGCTAATACACCGATCCCACCTACAGGTTTGTTCTTTGCAGTCTCCATTGTTAGTTGAACAAATTGCAAAAGATTCACCAACACAGATGTCCAGAATACTGTGGAATTTTGCGATGTAAACAGCGCTTTTTGTATTGGATACAATGGTGACCGAATACTTCCGTTTCAACCATCGACGTCACGCACAAACGTCATCATACCTAGACGTTTTCAACCGGAAGTTTCCCGGGAAATTTAAAATTGCACTTTATTAGTTAACCCGGCCGCATTGGCATGTGTTGCAATGTTAAGATTTCATCATTGATATATAAACTATCAGACTGCGTGGTCGGTAGTAGTGGGTTTCAGTAGGCCTTTAAGCTACAGTATCTGTAGATTAAAGACCATGAATTGATTAACTTAAACAAGTTGAAAAACGTATCCGGGTGTTACCATTTAGTGGTCAATTGTACGGAATATGTACTGTACTGTGCAATCTACTAATACAAGTTTCAACCAATCAATCAATGTAGTTATTGTCAACTCAGTGTGGTTGAGCAGCAGCAAAATACACCCTTACTGTATCTCCAAAAAACTACCTTAGAGAAGAAATAAACCCTAAATGCAGGACTGTTTACCTATGTCTTTTTAGGCATGGATGACAGGTCCTCACTGGTTTATCAGTACAAGTAAACAGGCTAATATATCTTTGAATGGCAGCCACCATTAATCAACACCACAGAAGAAGCAATACAATTTCATCCTTATCTGCTCGTTATTTTACACCAACATATCACCCTTTCCTGTTCTCTTTGCCCAGACTTGTCAAGCACCAAGAGATTGGGTGGGACAGTTTCTCAAGCGCATACTGGCATTTTCCGGTCATTAATACGGGAATTAACACAACAGATTGAATATCACTTTTTAAATGGAAAGCATGTGTGTGCAAGCTCAAGAGCACGGTTGCTTACCACAATTGTATCATCTGTGCTCTGACAATGTTGATAAGGAAATCTGGAGAAACCGCTTTAATTTATTTTACTTCAACTCATCTCTCACCAAATACAAAAAGTGGATTGTAATATTTGTTGTTGGTTTATTTAGTTCATTGTCTGGACTTGTTTAGGAGCACCGTTGCTATTATTTCCATTTATTTACAATTAGTCACAGATAATATTAATTTACTGGTATATTTTTTTCCTCTTTGTTACATATTGGA
>NC_084582.2:6127500-6137500 GCF_033978685.3 Nerophis lumbriciformis | reverse complement strand
CACCACCCACCTGAACTTAGGCGCGCAGTAGGCGGTTGCTGCAGGGATGTCGCCTCTTTCTTGTCAGGAGAACAACTAGCCAAGGCTTTAAACCTGATATCTCCATAAGGTAGATGACTTTCTTTTTTAAATTTCTGCTCGCTCGTGGCTCATTAATAACAATTGAGCTACAGCCAAGTTCCCCCAGCTGCGGCACTCCCTGAGGGTCAAAATGGACACGTGTGCGTTCATCGCCCCACAGTTTTCATCTGAACGGAACCGTTCGAGTACGTTCGGCTCAACCGGGAATCGTGAATATCCTAGATCACCCACAAATTCCGGTTTTCCGGGTCATTTTTCGAACTTGCACAATTTCCACATATCTCAACCGATTTGAAATGTTCCGCCGTCCACACACTCCTCTCACCGCAGACAATCAAACTACCATTACCCAAGTTTAAATAAATTCCAGTAATTTCTAGAATTCCCATTTTTCCAAAGCTCTATTTTCACCTCTTCTTGGAAAGTTTCACAGTCCATATTTTCAAACTGTTTTTGACCATTCCACCTTTAAAACATTCTTCTTAATTGGCACAACAAAACTAACATTTTTCTTTTCGTACAAATTACCATTTAAATTCTGTTACTATGTCAACATTTTTCAACTGTTTAAAAAATTCCAAGACCAATCCATTCATATCATCAAGGACAATTGTTGTATCACCTACTTTTTCGGAAATTCCCCATTTCCAAAATGTTTAGGAAATTCCCATTGAAACGAATGGACGTATTCATAGCTACACAACGCCAAAAACACAATTTTTTTTACCTGATTGTGACCTTCCAATCATCAACCCACACTGTTCTTCACTTATGTCGAACGCAAAACATGTTGTCCCTTTCCCAAAATTCCCGGTTTTCCCTAAATTTCAGGTAATTTTCTGCCGATTGACAATTAATGGGAAATACACAATCGTCTGCATATCCCACAATTGTCATCCGATTTGAACCGTTCAAACATCCACACACTCCGCTCACCCTGGACATTCAAGCCAGCATGTTTCCTGGTTCCCAAAATTCCCAGATTACTCGGTATTACCAGGAATTTCCCACCTAATGAAAATGATAGGCAATATAAAAACCTCTCCATATCCCACATTTCTCAACTGATTCGAACTTTTCCATTATCCACACACTCCACTCACCCTGGACATTCAAGTATTTCAGTTCCACTCATGCGTATCGGCGGTTCGTCTGCCGTAAACAGCAATGTTGTGACACTTTTAAACAGGACAATACTGCCATCTACTGTACATGCATATGTGACCCACCCATAATGTGTCACATTTTTGTGTTGATTTATTTATTTTATTTTGTGGTTTGAATTCGTTTTTGGAGCTGTCATTACACATTTATCAGTATTCACATTGGTCAGTAGGGGGCAGTAGGGCGTTTCTTCCCAATTGAATGCTATCACCTGCAGACCGGAAGTGTCTTGTCATTCTGATGAGCGCGACCAGTCTGTGAACAATTGAAACGTCCTGTGTGCTTTTTCCTCCTGTATAACAGGTTAGTTTTGGTGAATCTACTCACTGATTAATATCCATGTGATCTTTATAAGTTTAAGTACCGGTACACATTCTGATGGTGGAGCCTAACTCTAAAGTGTTTGTGAGTTGTAGTTTGTATTTGTGAATGAATCCAGTGCACAGCTGCAGTAATCAATACAAAAAGGCGACGTGAGTGCGCAATGTTTATATAGGAACTTCTGATCCTAATTCAGACTCCCAAATTAGAGCTCCCGTTTTCTTATTGATTTTATAATGTATATTTGTATAATGTGTGTGTTCTGAAATAGTGACAGAGAATAGAACAAGGATGGACAATTCAACCCTTAACTCAACAATGAGTAGATGAGTGTTATGTGTGTGTATATGTGTAAATAAATGAACACTGAAATTCAAGTATTTCTTTTATTTATATATATATATATATATATATATATATATATATATATATATAGCTAGAATTCACTGAAAGTCAAGTATTTTTTTTGTATATATATCTTAACCACGCCCCCCCACCCCCCACCCCCCACCTCCCGAAATCGGAGGTCTCAAGGATGGCAAGTATGGCACATAGGGCATTCACACGCAATTCCTACTGGAATTGCAAATTATTGTTAAGTCTTTGTGATTTTTGTCTTTGACGTGTCAGCATTTTGTCTAAAAAAGGGGTCTTCTTAATACATTTCGTGTATAGATAAGCCGATATTTTTTCATTTATATTTCTGTGACAGTATTTTGTACAGGGTACACCCTGCCTTCTGCCCGACTGCAGCTAGGATAGGCTCCAGCCCCCCTGCGACCCCAATAGGGACAAGTGGTTGAAAATGAATGGATGGGTGTCAATCAACACAGAGCATACTTCTTGATGCATCTTTTTTATTGGCTCTCAGACTGTACAGTGTCGTTACACGACGAGTGATTTATTTGTGCAACACAATTTCCTGGCAAACATAATTAAGACAGTTATTAATATAACGACAAACAAAACAACTATAATAATTTGTCCCGAGTGAATCCCTTTTTTGTGCGTGGAACAATAAAGCGAAGAATTTGTCAAAAACTCATCAAACTGAATTCTTGTGTTACCTGTAAAGCATGTGCTTTGACTGATGTCAGGCAACTTAATCCTGGACTCATTAAGGATTTTCAACCATTGGGCGTCACAACAGTTAAAGTCGTTCCCGCTAATATACATAGCATGAAGATGTGTTGACAATGCTTTAATCAATGATTGGTTTAAAGACAAAAAACTATTATTCTTTATGCTGAGTTCTCTCAGAGGAGAGCAAGTTAAATTACTCGGTAAGACAGTTAGATAGTTGTTGGATATATTGAGATGTGTTAGTGCTGGTAGGCAGGGTAGCAACAAGTCAGAACTGTTCATGTTTACTTCACCCATCATCAACGACTGCAGCGTTTCCTGCACGCCCTCCAGTGCACCAACCTGCATGACCATGTGGACATTTCTAGCTAAGTTGAGGGATATCAAAGAGGTTTTCTGGAAAGTGTTTGCATGAAGAATCTTTATGCCATTGTCTTCAAGGTTGAGATATTTGAGGGTTCTCAATTTTCCAAAGGCAACACATGATGAGTTTAAGTTAAGTTGCGGTGATATAGAGCTCTGCATTTGGCTCACGGGAGCACAAGGCTTCACTGAGTTATCTTGAAGATTTATCGTCTCAACCTGTGTGAGCGCCTGTAGAAAGAGCGGCGATACCGACGCGAGTCCATTACTTTGCATGTTCAGGTACTTTAAGGAAGGGAAATAAAGTTGTCTATAGTGTCCAGATTCACTGTCATGCCGAACATTCCATGTGAGATTTTGCACGCAGTTAAAACTGAAATTTAGCTCTTCCAAATTCAAGAGAAGGCTCAAAGTCTCCAGAGGGAAAGATGTAAAGTGGTTATAGCTAAGGTCAATGTAGATCAATGGCATTAGTCTCCAGTTTGAATGAAGATAGTTTTTTGTAATTCTGACATTACCTTTCCTTACGATGTCATTGTAAAGAGAATTAACCTCTGATACCATTGATGCCTCCAAAGTTAGGGTGCCCACCATGTTATGATGTAAATAGAGATACTTTAGTTGGTTAAATTTGGGAACAATTGGGAAATAAAGTAGTTTGTTATGACTAAGATCAAGAATTTCAAGATTGTACACTTGGTTATCCGCCGCAGAAACAAAGAACTGTATAGAATTTCTACTTAGATTCAAACACTTAACTTGTGGCAATTTAAAATCACAGATATGGCCAAGGTTATTCTTGGCCAGGCTTAAGCTCTCTAGTTTGCGAAGCGGTTCAAACGTTCCCCCATCAATTGTTGATATCAGATTGTCATCAATAGTAATGCTCCTCAGATCTTGACTCTCTTTGAACAATTTGTGTGTGAGTGTTGTTAAATAATTCCCAGTCATCTTAAGTTTCTCGAGAGAAGATTTGTTTAGTAGGTATAGTTTTACCGCTTCATCTCCCAAACTGTTCATTGATATGTCCAAACTCTTAAGTCTACCAAGAGATTGGAGACTTTTGCTGTTTCTCTCGAGGTTGTTGTTCAGCGCATTTACAGACAAATTCAGCTCCTCAAGCAAAGCCAGATTTTCAAATGCCCCTTTAGAGATGAGTTCCAGCTGGTTGCTGCTTAAGTCCAGCTGCTCCAAGTACAGCAAATCAATTGTGTGCAACTGTCTGATGAAATTATTGGACAGATCAAGTTTTTGCAGCCTTACATCCAAATCCAGGGGGATGGAATATAAATTCTGGTTACTCCAGGATTGGCCCTTGAAATGAAACATGAATCATCATCAGTGCATACTTTGAAGATCACAGAGCAAATGTATGATCTAAAACATAAATAGATTAGGAGAGACTTTTTACAAATTGCATTTCCTTGAGCTTACCTTCAGACCATCATCCCCAAATCCAGTTGTGTAAAGGTCATGGCCAAGTGACCAGAGTAGCAGGAGATTAACAAGCATGTGTCTGACCATGTTCCCTCTGCTGTTTCAATGCTTTTGTCACCCACTTACACACCCTTTTTACAGCCCTGCCTCATAAAAAAAGAGGGCGAAAGCAGCTGTGAACACCAGATAGGCTTTGGGATACTATTTTTAAACAATGACTGCATGAAGAGAGTACAATTTAGTTTTTAGATATAGAAGATATTTTGAAAACTAATGAACCTATTAAACAGATGTACAAAAATGTTTTTCTTCACTGAAGCATACGTACATATCTCAATATACATACATTAGACCGCTTCTTTTCTTAGTTGGGCAATACGTATATAAACATTATCATTATAGTATTTATTTTTATTTGACACCGGCAAAATGGAAATAATTTTAAATTAGGCTTAAGAGGAACAAAGAAACTGATGGTGTGGCGGTGGAGCAGGACGGAAGCTGCTGGCAAGGTAAAAAAGAGGCCTGCTAAAATAGGCGGAGGTGTTAGCAGATGTAAACAAAGATGTAGGACACATGCACTGAGAGAGGGAAATATCTCATAACGCTTTGAAGCTTAAAGGAGAACTGCACTTTTTTGGACCAACATTTGCAACCCTTATGTAAGGTTAGAACACACTTTCTTTTTTTTATGCATTCTAAATATTAAATAAATGCGATCGAAAGTCTGCTTACAATGGAGCCTTTGGGGGACGCTCTATTCTGCCTATAAAGCCTTTAAAAAACATCCAAACACCTCCATTATGTTTTTATATACACGGTGTAAGTACTGTACATCATACTTGCCAACCTTGAGACCTCCGATTTCGGGAGGTGGGGGGTGGGGGGTGGGGGGCGTGGTCGGGGGTGGGGCGGGGGGCGTGGTTGGGGGCGTGGTTAAGATATATATATATATATATATATATATATATAAGAAATACTTGACTTTCAGTGAATTCTAGCTATATATATATATATATATATATATATATATATATAAGAAATACTTGAATTTCAGTGTTCATTTATTTACACATATACACACACAACACTCATCTACTCATTGTTGAGTTAAGGGTTGAATTGGCCATTCTTGTTCTATTCTCTGTCACTATTTCAGAACACACACATTATACAAATATACATTATAAAATCAATAAGAAAACGGGAGCTCTAATTTGGGAGTCTGAATTAGGATCAGAAGTTCCTATATAAACATTGCGCACTCGCGTCGCCTTTTTGTATTGATTACTGCAGCTGTGCACTGGATTCATTCACAAATACAAACTACAACTCACAAACACTTTAGAGTTAGGCTCCACCATCAGAATGTGTACTTAAACTTATAAAGATCACATGGATATTATTCAGTGAGTTGATTCAACAAAACTAACCTGTTATACAGGAGGAAAAAGCACACAGGACGTTTCAATTGTTCACAGACTGGTCGCTCTCATCAGAATGACAAGACACTTCCGGTCTGCAGGTGATAGCATTCAATTGGGAAGAAACGCCCTACTGCCCCCTACTGACCAATGTGAATACTGATAAATGTGGAATGACAGCTCCAAAAACGAATTCAAACCACAAAATAAAATAAATAAATCAACACAAAAATGTGACACATTATGGGTGGGTCACATTTGCATGTACAGTAGATGGCAGTATTGTCCTGTTTAAAAGTGTCACAACATTGCTGTTTAAGGCAATGTTGTGAACAGGCTGTCAACACGTCACTCAGGTCCGCATGGAGCTGGAGGGGGCGTGGCCTCCAGCTCCGCCTGAATTTCGGGAGAAAATTTGTCCCGGGAGGTTTTCGGGAGAGGCGCTGAATTTCGGGAGTCTCCCGGAAAATCCGGGAGGGTTGGCAAGTATGCTGTACATACAAACCTAATTTCCATATATGAGTTGGGAAATTGTGTTAGATGTAAATATAAACGGAATACAATGATTTGCAAATCCTTTTCAACCCATATTCAATTGAATGCACTACAAAGACAAGATATTTGATGTTCAAACTCATAAACTTTATTTTTTTTTGCAAATAATAATTAACTTAGAATTTCATGCCTGCAACGCCAAAGTAGTTGGGAAAGGGAATGTTCACCACTGTGTTACATCACCTTTTCTTTTAACAACACTCAATAAACGATTGAGAACTGAGGAAACTAATTGTTGAAGCTTTGAAAGTGGAATTCTTTCCCATTCTTGTTTTATGTAGAGCTTCAGTCGTTCAACAGTCCGGGGTCTCCGCTGTCGTATTTTACGCTTCATAATGCGGCACACATTTTCGATGGGAGACAGGTCTGGACTGCGGGCGGGGCCAGGAAAGTACCCGCACTCTTTTTTTTTTTTTACGAAGCCACACTGTTGTAACACGTGCTGAATGTGGCTTGGCATTGTCTTGCTGAAATAAGCAGGGGCGTCCATCAAAAAGACGGCGCTTAGATGGCAGCATATGTTGTTCCAAAACCTGTATGTACCTTTCAGCATTAATGGTGCCTTCACAGATGTGTAAGTTACCCATGCCTTGGGCACTAATGCACCCCCATACCATCACAGATGTTGGTTTTTGGACTTTGCGTCGATAACAGTCTGGATGGTTCGCTTCCCCTTTGGTCCGGATGACACAATGTCGAATATTTCCAAAAACAATTTGAAATGTGGACTCGTCAGACCACAGAACACTTTTCCACTTTGCATGAGTCCATCTTAGATGATCTCGGGCCCAGAGAAGCCGGCGCCGTTTCTGGATGTTGTTGATAAATGGCTTTCGCTTTGCATTAACTTGCACTTACAGATGTAGCGACAAAGTGTATTTAGTGACAGTGGTTTTCTGAAGTGTTCCTGAGCCCATGTGGTGATATCCTTTTAGAGATTGATGTCAGTTTTTGATACAGTGCCGTCTGAGGGATCGAAGGTCACGGTCATTCAAAGTTGGTTTCCGGCCATGCCGCTTACGTTGAGTGATTTCTCCAGATTCTCTGAACCTTTTGATGATATTATAGATGTTGAAATCCCTAAATTTCTTGCAATTGCACTTTGAGAAACGTTGTTCTTAAACTGTTTGACTATTTGCTCACGCAGTTGTGGACAAAGGGGTGTACCTCGCCTTATCCTTTCTTGTGAAAGACTGAGCATTTTTTGGGAAGCTGTTTTTATACCCAATCATGGCACCCACCTGTTCCCAATTAGCCTGCACACCTGTGGGATGTTCCAAATAAGTGTTTGATGAGCATTCCTCAACTTTATCAGTATTTATTGCCACCTTTCCCAACTTCTTTGTCACGTGTTGCTGGCATCAAATTCTAAAGTTAATGATTATTTGCAAAAAATGTTTTTTTATCAGTTTCAACATCAAGTATGTTGTCTTTGTAGCATATTCAATTGAATATGGGTTGAAAATTATTTGCAAATCATTGTATTCCGTTTATATTTACATCTAACACAATTTCCCAACTCATATGGAAAGGGGGTTTGTAGTAATGGGCACTTTACTTTAACATATTTTGATAATTTCAAGCATACACATTCCTTTAAAAAACGCATCACAACGTCCGCTTTTTCCCCTTACTACATTACTGAATTGTATTCACTGCAGACTTAATTAGAGCTAACAAACATAATAAAACATCACTTACTGTGCAATGTCTGCTGTCATCAGGATGCCGACTGATATAATCTTGTTATATTCCCGTTTTAGATGAAAAATGACTCATAATCCTCGCAAAGAAAAGGGGGGTGTAACCAAGTGTCTTTTTGTGTCGTTCTCGCCATTTCCGGGTCTAAATTGGCTGTCAAAGTGTACTAGCATCTCGGATTACGTCCTCATCCTTCCATTATCCAGGTGAGAAACATGATTCATGATCTACAATAAACTTCCACGAGCAGGGGCGCAAGGAAACAGCTGACGATTCAATGATGTAAACACAAGCACACACGCTAGTGATCACGGCGCCGCTATAAATAGTCTCCGTTAGTGCTTATAATAATATCACTAATATTTGGTTAATATCCAAGTCACAAAATGTAAATGGAATATTGTTGGTGATTTTTGGTTGTTTTTTTTATTTGTTTTTTTGGGCAGAATAGAGGACTTCCCATTGGCTCCACTGTAAGTGAACTTTTATTTACCAGTTAGAATGCATTAATATATGTGTATATATATATATATATATATATATATATATATATATATATATATATATATATATATATATATATATTTATATGTGTATATATATATATATATATATATATATATATATATATATATATATATATATATATATTTATATGTGTATATATATATATATATATATATATATATATATATATGTGTGTATGTATGTATGCATGTGTATATATATATATATATATACAGGTAAAAGCCAGTAAATTAGAATATTTTGAAAAACTTGATTTATTTCAGTAATTGCATTCAAAAGGTGTAACTTGTACATTATATTTATTCATTGCACACAGACTGATGCATTCAAATGTTTATTTCATTTAATTTTGATGATTTGAAGTGGCAACAAATGAAAGTCCAAAATTCCGTGTGTCACAAAATTAGAATATTACTTCAGGCTAATACAAAAAAGGGATTTTTAGAAATGTTGGCCAACTGAAAAGTATGAAAATGAAAAATATGAGCATCTACAATACTCAATACTTGGTTGGAGCTCCTTTTTCCTCAATTACTGCGTTAATGCGGCGTGGCATGGAGTCGATGAGTTTCTGGCACTGCTCAGGTGTTATGAGAGCCCAGGTTGCTCTGATAGTGGCCTTCAACTCTTCTGCGTTTTTGGGTCTGGCATTCTGCATCTTCCTTTTCACAATACCCCACAGATTTTCTATGGGGCTAAGGTCAGGGGAGTTGGCGGGCCAATTTAGAACAGAAATACCATGGTCCGTAAACCAGGCACGGGTAGATTTTGCGCTGTGTGCAGGCGCCAAGTCCTGTTGGAACTTGAAATCTCCATCTCCATAGAGCAGGTCAGCAGCAGGAAGCATGAAGTGCTCTAAAACTTGCTGGTAGACGGCTGCGTTGACCCTGGATCTCAGGAAACAGAGTGGACCGACACCAGCAGATGACATGGCACCCCAAACCATCACTGATGGTGGAAACTTTACACTAGACTTCAGGCAACGTGGATCCTGTGCCTCTCCTGTCTTCCTCCAGACTCTGGGACCTCGATTTCCAAAGGAAATGCAAAATTTGCATGGTTGGGTGATGGTTTGGGGTGCCATGTCATCTGCTGGTGTCGGTCCACTCTGTTTCCTGAGATCCAGGGTCAACGCAGCTACCAGCAAGTTTTAGAGCACTTCATGCTTCCTGCTGCTGACCTGCTCTATGGAGATGGAGATTTCAAGTTCCAACAGGACTTGGCGCCTGCACACAGCGCAAAATCTACCCGTGCCTGGTTTACGGACCATGGTATTTCTGTTCTCAATTGGCCCGCCAACTCCCCTGACCTTAGCCCCATAGAAAATCTGTGGGGTATTGTGA